>NC_069505.1:259684022-259856522 GCF_027579735.1 Bombina bombina | reverse complement strand
TATTACACAACAATCACATAACCCATATTGCACAAGAATCACATAACCCATATTGCACAAGAATCACATAACCCATATTACACAAGAATCACATAACTCATATTACACAACAATCACATGACCCATAGTGCACAAGAATCACATGACCCATAGTGCACAAGAATCACATGACCCATATTGCACAAGAATCACATAACCCATATTGCACAAGAATCACATAACCCATATTGCACAAGAATCACATAACCCATATTGCACAACAATCACACATAACCCATATTGCACAACAATCACATAACCCATACTGCACAAGAATCACATGACCCATAGTGCACAAGAATCACATAACCCATATTGCACAAGAATCACATAACCCATATTGCACAAGAACCACACAACTCATATTGCACAAGAATCACATAACCCATATTGCACAAGAACCACATAACTCATATTGCACAAGAATCACATAACCCATAGTGCACAAGAATCACATAACCCATAGTGCACAAGAATCACATAACCCATATTGCACAAGAATCACATAACCCATATTGCACAACAATCACATAACCCATATTGCACAACAATCACATAACCCATATTGCACAAGAACCACATAACTCATATTGCACAAGAACCACATAACCCATAGTGCACAAGAATCACATAACCCATATTGCACAAGAATCAGTGCACACACAGGCTACTCACATTGTTAAACCATTTACCTTTTTATCTACAAAACACTTTTAATTTGTTTTCATGACATTTTGCAAGAAAAATTCCCTTTTCCTATTGTTGCACACAGAACATCACCATTGGAAAGAGCATTGCTCAAACGTGCCATGTGAGCTGGCATTCCGTAGGGCGGCTTCTAATTAAGAAATAGAAGGGGCACTGGTTTTCAAACCTATCCTCAGGCCTCACCTAACGGTCCAGATTGTCAGAATTACCTTGGGTGAGAGCAGGTAAAGTAACCATATTTACTCATCAGCTGATTATTTCACCTGTGCTTCAGTTCAGATATCCCTAACAGGCCAGATATTCAGGAAGACAGAGGACTGGTTTGAAAACCAGTGTTCTAGAGCATTGTATTAGTGCACTAGTGTTTCAACAGATCTATAGCCCCTAATTAATAAAGTCTGTTCAGAGAATGTTCTGAGACAGGGAACCTGTCCTCAAGCCATTGGATACCAGAAGTTAACATTGCATTAGCAAAAGTAAGTGCAGCCCTGCTGCAGCTATTGCTGTCATTTATCCCAGACAAATTAGTTGAGGTTGAATTGCACAATACACAAGTGCATGCTAAAAAGACAATGCAATAGCACTTACTTTGAATTTTAAATAATAATAGCGGACAAATTTCAAAAATGTACTTCACGTATCATGTGACAGCCATCAGCCAATCAAAGACTCATAAATCATGAAAGTTTCATTTTGAATTTAGTGTTCCTTTAAGAAACAATGGTGCTTGTTTCACGCCTGCATCAAAATGACCCTGAAGCTGCTAACACAGCTCCATAAATGTGAGCCTCAGATCTGCCCTTTGGGGGCTTTGCACTGTCATCTGGGGTGAGGGTATTAAAAGGTGCAATGTACATCATGTATTTAGCTTATGAGGAGGTGTTTATGGTATTTTACCGGCAAAACCGGCGTTAGTTAAATACCGGCAATACAAAAGCTGTTTTTTTTTTATTCTAGCTCTGCCCTTTTGTAGCTCCGCCCTCACCCATGGCTGCTATTTTTTTTTAGGAAAAGGTGGCTACCCTAATCAGGGGGTGTGATATATAGTGTTATTCTTTATATAGGACACATACATCACCTGAACATCTTTATGTAAAAAAGGAAGATATTTTAAGTTCAAAATTTCTTCAGCTCACCAGCGTGAGTGCCCTATGAGCAGTTATCTCTCAGCTATTGTCATCTGCATGATAAAAAACAAACAGCCAATGAGCATCATCAGCGCTATGTCACACTTAGCTTTACTGTGATCTTGTGGGATTTCACCATAATCTTGCATAGAAAATGTATTTAAACTGAGGAGGGAAATAACATGACCATGAACAATCCCTTGCAAGTCCCAGGACTAGCTTCCTGATTGGCTGCTTAAAGTCCTTTTACAGTGGGATGTGGCTACTGAGGGAACTTTGGGGTAAAATATCTTCCTTTTTATGTGATATTTTCTAGACAGACATTTACAAATATGCTGCATCACTTTCAACGGATTTAACATATGGGAAACATACCCCTTTAAGGTTGTATATCTATGGTTACCTGTCTCCTTAATGGACCTCGCTGGCTCAATCACATCATCTCCTGAGGTTCCATCCGCCAGAATCACCAGAACCCCAGGCACATTCGTTCTTCTCCCATAGCTGGATGTAAACATGTAGTTTTTTGCAAAGTCAATAGCAGCACCTAGAACACATATTAAACACCGTGAAGAACACAAATATGTCATTTAGTTTATAAAGGATCCCCCATCAGTAATTAACACACACTGAAATGACTCTGTTATTGTGTTAATATCATAGATAAATTAATAAAGATTCAGGTCACTAACCTCAGATCCTCAAATAATTGGATGCAAGAGGACAACAATAAAAATAAATTATTTTGTTATCATTTTAATAAAAGGTCTTTGTAATTAAACGTACATACTTGTATTAAAATAATATGCATGTATTTAACTCTTGAACTAATACTCATCTCTAAGTATGTGTTTAACTTCAGCAAAAGGGTTTAAGCGACAGAAAACCCCCAAATTTTCTTTTATGATTCAGATAGAACATACAATTTTAAACAACTTTCCAATTTACTTCTATTATCAAATTTTCTTCATTCTCTTGTTATCCATTGCTGAAGGACCTGCATTGCACTACTGGCAGCTAGCTGAACACATCTAGTTAGCCAATCACAAGAGACAATAAGTGCAGGCACCAATCAGCAGCAGCTCCCACTAGTGTAGGATATGTGCGTATTCTTTTTCAACAAAGGGATACCGAGAGAACGAAGCACATTTGAAAATAGAAGTGAACTTAAAAGTGTCTTAAAGCTAAATGCTCTATCTGAAGCATGCAACTTTAGTTTTTACTTTTCTATTCCTTTAAACACAGCTAAAAACCCTAATTAGGAGTCGCCAAGCAAAAAAATTGTCAATCCTGAGTAGAGCACAGCCAGTGAGCCAATCGGTAGCGGCATACGTATGTAGCCACCGATCACCAGCTATGTTCTGCTCGAGATCATCTCAGCAGTGAGGCTGCTGCCGGAGCAGAAATTAGTGCAATAATAAATAACTGTAAGCATTTAACTATTAAAGGGACATGAAACCCAACATTTTTTTCCCATGATTATGAAAGAACATACAATTTTAAAAAACCTTCCAATTTACTTTTATTATTTAATTTGCTTCCTTCTCTTGGTAGCCTTTTCTAAAAGGTTTATCTAGATAAGCTCAGGAGCAGCAAAGAACCTAGGTTCTAGCTGCTGATTGGTGGCTGCATATACTGTATATACTGATTGTCATTGGCTAACCCATGTGTTCAGTTAGAAACCAGTAGTGCATTGCTGCTCCTTCAACAAATGATACCAAGAGAATGAAGCACATTTGATAATAGAAGTAAATTGGAAAGCTGCTTAAAACTGTTCTACCTAAATCATGAAAGAAATGTTTGGGTTTCATGTCCCTTTAAGTAACACCAGTAAGAAAATCACAAAAATAATCAGCATTTTGAACATTTTGCAAACCTTACCATAAAAATACAATCCTGTTTTCTGCAGATATGTGATGCACTTGGTTATTACACATTAGTGTGTACATAAATGCAACCCTTAAATGCACAAGCTCTCCATATAAGGGCTTATTTCCATTGAGCTGTAATTTGGTTTGCGCGATATTGAAAACGGATAAATATGCTGTCGGAAGCAATTTTGAGTATCGACTGCTTTTAATGATGCGTTACATGTGGTCAGGCATATTAAGTGATTATATGTAGAATAGAGACTATTAAAATACATGTATCTTGCTTATGTTTTTTATGTGGGTATATTATATTGTTGTACATATTGTGATTATTTTATTTTGAGGTGTATAACAAATGTTTTTATTGTGACTGTTATATTACTGTTTTCCATTTTTTATTTTTTAATCTTAATTTGAAGGGTTACAAGGTTATTGCTATTGTCTATTTTGGGTTTGGCAATGGTATGGAGGTTAATACAGAGATATCTATTCTTATTTGGGATTTGCTCAAAATGGTTTGTGTTACATATGAGAGCTTTGTATATAGGGGTTTCCATGCCTACCAACTGCTGACCTGTGCAACAGGTGTTCACACTTTAGAAATTAATTAGCCTATCAGATTTAGTTTTATGTGTTCTATTGTCTTTATAAAGCAAGTGTTGTTAACATTTTAACATAGCCTGAGGAAACAGCCTGTGGTGGCTGAGAAACATGTCGCTGTTTTTAAAATAAAAGTTTTTAAATATACACTTGCTTTATCACAATTATTCTGCTCCTGTTTGGGGGCAGAGTGTGTGTGCTAGTCTTATCTTCCAAAGTGGTGATTTTCTGCATCCTGCAAATTGGATTCCACAGTCCACTGGGCGGCTGAGAGGTCCCAGTACTGCTGATATTGCACCTGGTGGTGCTTTGTTTCCTGTAAGTACAACCTTGAATCCTTTTTTATCTGGTGTACAAACGTTACTGGGCTATGTGTGTGCCTTTTTTGCCCCTATAGGCATCATAGGATAGGCCCTCGCCAAGGATCATCTCTATCTGGCTGGAGACACCAGTGAGCTGGACCACTGTTTGATGTTCCAGGCTGCCACAATAGCACCATTTGGGTGCGCTATGCTTGTGAGTATATTTCCTATCCTGCTGATGTTTTGTATCCGACTGCCGTGACGTTACTAGGCCATGTTGGCGCCTCTGTGCTTCTTTTTCTTATAGATCACGCCACACCAGGATGACCGTCCTATGACAGAGAGCTGCCTTCTTTCTTTTGGATTATTCTTTGTGCGGACATTTTGTTATTTGATTATACCAATATCATCTGGGTCCACTTGTGAGCATATCATCTCTAATAATCTGATATAAGTGTGCTAGGTATATTGTATATTCTCTTAATTATCTGTATATATCTGCTTACTGTTTGCTGCTTATTGTTATCGCCCCCTAGGAGTGTGGTGTATGTTCTATATGCACCACCCTCCTTATATCTTTTGTTATCAACCCTTAAATGCACAAGCTCTCCATATAAGGGCTTATTTCCATTGAGCTGTAATTTGGTTTGCGCGATATTGAAAACGGATAAATATGCTGTCGGAAGCAATTTTGAGTATCGACTGCTTTTAATGATGCGTTATACCCCGTCTGCCAAAAATGTTCACATCCCATAGAAAATATTAGAAGCTAAAGAACGCTAATGAAAGCGCAAATAGTTAATACATTGTTGGAGGCTATAAATAAATTGATAAAAAAAATGACACCCAGCTCAACTAGGTGTAAAAAAGGAAACATCAGAGCTAGTTCCCAAACTATTTTAACCACTTTTCTTTTGCAAGATGTACCGAGTCCACGGTTTCATCCTTACTTGTGGGATATTATCCTTCCTAACAGGAAGTGGCAAAGAGAGCACCCACAGCAGAGCTGTTTATATAGCTCCCCCTTAACTCCACCCCCCAGTCATTCTCTTTGCCGACTCTAAGCAGGAAGGGTAAAGTGAAAGAGGTGATAAAGTAATAGTTTTTATTTTTCTTCAAGCAAGAGTTTGTTATTTATTTTTAAATGGTACCCGTGTGTACTATTTACTCTCAGGCAGGAGATAGATGAAGATTTCTGCCTGGAGGATGATGATCTTAGCATTTGTAACTAAGGTCCACTGCTGTTCCCACAGAAGCTGAGGAGTACAGGAAAACTTCAGTTTGAGGAACGGTTTCTTGCTATACAGCAATGAGGTATGTTCAGTCATTTTTTCTGGAAAGACTGTGATAATTCAGAAAGGCTGACAGTATCCCCATTTTGGGAAGGGTAAGCAGTAATCCTAGTTTTATAAGGAGTATTACTAGCTTGCATAAAGGGCTAAACTTATGGGCACTCAGTTTGTATGATATATTAGGCAAACGTTTGTGTGTTCTGGGAGTACTGTTTATATTTCCTAAGGCACAACTGTTTTTGAGGGTACACTTGGCTAGTTTGGGGTTTTTATAACCCACATGGCTTAAAAATCGTTTGGTAGATTTTTGTGTAGGCCCCAGCAACATTGAGTGAGATGGGCGGGGCCTATTTTCGCGCCTCAGTTGCGCAGTTGGTTTGTATAGACAAGCAGCAAGCTACAACACCGGAGGGTCCTGGTGCACTTCTAGGGCCTAATCGAAGCTTTATCCCCACATTATCGATCCTTGAAGGCAGGTAGGCGCCACAGCAGAGCTGTGGCAGTGTGCTGACAGACAGGGGTTTTACCAGTTTTGGACACTTGTCAATCCGGTTTTCACATTTGGGGGTTAATTGCTTTAATACCAGCTATGGGGCACACCAGAATTGGATCTCATGGCGTCTCGTCAGAACGCCAAACTTCCTCGTTACGGATCCAGGTCAAGGGATCCTCAGGCAGTACCCTGGTCGTTCAACCTGGCTTATGTGTTTCTACCTTTCCCTCTCCTTCCACGTCTGATTGCCAGAATCAAAGAGGAGAGAGCTTCGGTGATTTTGATAGAGCTTGGACTTGGTATGCAGACCTGGTGGACATGTCATCTCTGCCACCATGGACTCTGCCACTGAGACAGGACCTTTTGATTCAAGGTCCATTCAAGCATCCAAATCTAATTTCTCTGCAACTGACTGCTTGGAGATTGAACGCTTGATTCTATCAAAGCGGGGTTTCTCTGAGTCGGTCTTAGATACCTTGATTCAGGCTCGAAAGCCTGTCACCAGGAAAATCAATCATAAGATATGGCGTAAATATCTTTTTTGGTGCGAATCCAAAGGCTACTCATGGAGTAAAATCAGGATTCCTAGGATTTTGTCTTTTCTCCAAGATGGATTGGAGACAGGATTGTCAGCTAGTTCCCTAAAAGGACAGATATCTGCTCTGTCTATTCTGTTGCACAAGTGTCTGGCAGATGTCCCAGACGTTCGGGCCTTTTGTCAGGCTTTAGCTAGAATTAAGCCTGTGTTTAAACCTGTTGCTCCGCCATGGAGCCTAAATTTAGTTCTTAAAGTTCTTCAGGGGGTTCCGTTTGAACCCATGCATTCCATAGATATTAAGCTTCTATCTTGGAAAGTTCTGTTCCTAGTTGCTATCTCTTCAGCTCAAAGAGTTTCTGAACTATCTGAATTACAATGTGACTCGCCTTATCTTGTTTTCCATGCTGATAAGGTGGTTTTGCGTACCAAACCTGGGTTCCTCCCTAAGGTTGTTACTAACAGGAATATCAATCAGGAAATTGTTGTTCTTTCTCTGTGTCCTAATCTTTCTTCTAAGAAGGAACGTCTGTTGCACAACTTGGACGTAGTTCGTGCTTTGAAGTTTTATTTGCAGGCAACCAAAGATTTTTGTCAAACATCTTCTTTGTTTGTTGTCTACTCTGGAAAGCGTAGGGGTCAAAAGGCTACGGCTACCTCTCTTTCCTTTTGGCTGAAAAGCATCATCCATTTTGCTTATGAGACTGCTGGACAGCAGCCTCCTGAAAGGATTACAGCTCACTCTACTAGAGCGGTAGCTTCCACATGGGCTTTTAAAAATGATGCTTCTGTTGAACAGATTTGTAAGGCTGCGACTTGGTCTTCGCTCCATACCTTTTAAAAATTTTACAAATTTGATACTTTTGCTTCTTCGGAGGCTATTTTTGGGAGAAAGGTTTTGCAAGCAGTGGTGCCTTACGTTTAGGTTCCTGTCTTGTCCCTCCCTTCATCCGTGTCCTAAAGCTTTGGTATTGGTATCCCACAAGTAAGGATGAAACCATGGACTCGGTACATCTTGCAAAAGAAAACAAAATTTATGCTTACCTGATAAATTTCTTTCTTTTGCGATGTACCGAGTCCACGGCCCGCCCTGTCTATTCAAGACAGATAGTATTTTTTATTAAAAACTTCAGTCACCTCTGCACCTTATAGTTTCTCCTTTTTCTTCCTTGGCCTTCGGTCGAATGACTGGGGGGTGGAGTTAAGGGGGGAGCTATATAGACAGCTCTGCTGTGGGTGCTCTCTTTGCCACTTCCTGTTAGGAAGGATAATATCCCACAAGTAAGGATGAAACCGTGGACTCGGTACATCGCAAAAGAAAGAAATTTATCAGGTAAGCATAAATTTTGTTTTTCATATCAGTTTTACAGAAATCGTTTTTGTTTCTTCATTTTTTAAACTTTAATTTCCTCTCTAGCCTATCATGAATGCCTACCCCAGTATCATTTACTTGACTCAGGGTTAAAAATAGTGATGCACCGAAATGGAAATTCTGGACCGAAACCGAATCCGAAAATCCGGGATGCACTTGGCCGATAACCGAAACTGATACCGAAAATGTATTTTTTCAAATTTATTTATTTATTTCTGCATAATTAGAGTCAATAAAAAAGCCCACACTTTTATTGAAAGTAACACACTAAAATTGGACAAAAAGATCTTAAAACAATAATATGCTACACAATAATTTTACCAAGAAAAAAAAAAAACAGGCACAAAATGCAATTTTCAGCCAAAATGTTTCTGGAACCAAAATTTTGGTGCATCCCTACTTAAAACAATTATAAATATCAATATACTGTATTATTCTTCATTTAGTTCTATGTAACAGAATCATATTTAACAGGTTTGTTTTTACCAATTATCCAAATAAAGTATAGTCCTAGAAAACTCATTATATGCAGAACAGTAACTCAAGTAATGAACTTAAACAGCAGCTCTAGGCTAGCATCAAATTTGAAACATGCTACACAATAATTTTTCCGAAAATAACAGGCAAAAAAAACGAAAAACGAAATAGCGAAAAATGCCATTTTCGTCCGAAACTTTCTGCGGCCGAAATTTCGGTGCATCCCTAGTTAAAAAGCTTCTGTTCCCCAAATGTTACAGAATCAAATTCATAATACTCACCGTCACCACGCTCATTAATCACACACTCAGTAGTATTTCCCTACTATCCAAACCATCCTCATCCACCATTATATCGTCCCTCTCCTGCCTCTACAACTTCACTTGCACCGTATTGCTTTATACCTTGCTCTATCTACCTCTCATCTATAAAAGCTTCTGAAAACTCAACTATTCAGAGCAACAGATCATCTGCCCATTGCAGAATTCAACAATAGACCTCACAATAATCACAATCCAGGTGGCACTTATTTAACTTTATTATTACAACCCATCACCCTCCATTCAAGCAAACCTCCATATCTTCTGTGTCATTCCCCCAGAAGTAATACTGTATTAGCATATGCTCTTTTTATAGCTTGTTACACAACTGGGAGAACTGGCTTCCCAAATTAAATATATACCATATATGTATCAATATGGGCTACAGTACTCTTTGAATATAGTAGTATAATCTTTGGCTTAAGAGACGTGTATTTTGTACCCTTTTATTCATGTAGATAGAATTGCAGAATATGGTGGCCTTTTACAAATAAATAAGAATAGTATTTTGAATTGACAAAATCTAAAATCCTCAGTTATTGTACCTTGTTCAATTTAACCTCATGCATGTTATCATGGTACAGCAATTACCTACAGACTAATTAAGTCAATCAGAGCTAACTTACCAAGAGCGGTTCCACTTGGCTCTTCAAATGGGATGTTTCGTATTTGTTGTAAGACAAAGTTAAAGTCACTAGATCTATTTAGCAGGATCCAAGGTCGTGCTCGGAAGCTGTATGCACTTAAACCAACCTGACGGGAATAAAGAGAAGCAAAATGTAAGACCAGAAAAATGCAGAAGTGTACAGTAATTATTATTGTCTCAGAGGAGGAAAATGCTCACTAGGACATAATATGACTTGGTTTAGCAGGTGAGACTGATGTTTGGAGGCAAGTTAGAGAGGCAATATGAGCTCATGGGACATTAATGCATTGGAATAGAGGTTAGAGAAAATGGTGGCATAGAGAGGAGGTGGCACTTTATTAGAAATGTAAAAACATTGGCTTTGAAGAGACCAGAAGGCCTATTCAGTCTGCCACTATTAGGCTTACTCTTAATTATATCCCAGATGTTCTGGATTTCTCTTACAGTTCACCTCTATAGGAAGTCTATTGCTTGAATCAACCCCCCTTCCTGTGAATAAGTTATTTCACAAAGGAGGAGTCATGAAGGTTCAAGTTAGAGAAGTATTCAAAGAAAGTTGAGAGGTTTACAGGGAGGCAACATCTTAATCACAAGGTAGCTGAAGTCAGCAGCACTGCCATGCTATATGAAATGATTTTCAGCCCTCTCTGGCGGCAGCACATAATTTAAGGGAGCTGAGGGGTCAGAGGTGGCTGACAGATTAAAGGCGAGTGAGTAGCATGAGAAAAAATATTAATAAGTGGGTTAAAGGGACAGTCTAGTCAAAATTAAACTTTCATGATTCAGATAGGGCATGCAATTCTAAACAACTTTTCAATTTAATTGTATAATTAAATTTGCTTTGATCTCTTGGTATTCTTTGTTGGAAGATAAACCTAGGTAGGTTCATATACTAATTTTTAATCCCTTGAAGGCCGCCTCTTATCTCAGTGCATTTTGACAGTTTTCACAACTAGACAGCTCTAGTTCATGTGTGCCATATAGATAACATTGTGCTCACTCCAGTGGAATTATTTATGTGTCAGCACTGATTGGCTAAAATGCAAGTCTGTAAAAAGAACTCAGATCAGGGGGCTGGTTATGAAAAACTGGGTTATAAAGGGATCATCTATCTTTTTAAACAATACAAAATATGGAGTAGACTGTCCCTTTAAAGATACCTACAAGGTGGGTTGGAAATTAAAAACTACCTATAACAGTACAATTAAATTGAGTTTACATTTCAGAAAAGCAGGGAGTCTATACGCTGAAACCACTGATTCTTCCTGTACCTGTGTGGCATCAGGTGACAGCTGTCCTATCGATGACACCGCCTTGGAAAGGAAATCCTTTACCGCCACCTCATTGAAAGCATTGTCCCTAGTTGCGTGAACCAAGAAAACGACATCTGTCCGTCCTGTCCCACAGGCTATATGTGACATATAAGATAAACACAGGTTAGACTAAAGACGTCTGTATACTAGTATGTTGAAAAGTATTTTAAATCTTACAAAAAATAATGTGACACAAAGTGACATTAGCATTTAGCACTACAATGTATTCCACATAAAGGCCTAGATAACAACTTTTATTGTAGTTTACAAGTGAAAATGTTGTTGTTTTTTTCAATACCCAAGAGAGGCATACTGCATGATCTAGAATCCGTATATCTGTCTCTAACAGGCTACATCTGGCAAGATCAAATATAAGGAGTTTGTCCCTGGACTGCAAAACTATTTTCTAACATAATTACAGTTTTAAAACAATAAGGCCCAGAATACAAATGGAGAGCGCTATTGAGAGTACATGGTGCAATATCAATATCTCTGGACCGTGCTAAAATTAGTGCGTAAATTGATATTACAAGTCCATGGTAAAACTGATTTTACTGAGAAAGTTTAGCGTGCACTATACTTTTAATGGATATTGCACCGTGCTAAATAGAGCTCATATTGCAAGTTAAAAAAGATATAGGTTGTACTTGAGCCAAAGTCAAAATAGCGATAGAAGACTTAGCGCTACCTGCTAGTGCTTGAATAAAAAGTTTCACAAACACATGTAAAACATATTAAACACTCATATATAAACATAATTAATAAAAATAAAACTGTATTATTGAAAAAATAATGTCTGAAAAAGGTTCAAACGGCATTTGGTATAAAACAAGGTGTTCGACTGGGAAGGGCTCAGAAGTTATATATATATATGTGTATATATATATATATATATATATATATATATATATATATATATATATAATGTCTATATTTATGTGTTTATATGTGTAAATATGTATGTGCACAGATACAAACATATATTTTTATATTTAAACATATATTTCTATATATAATTATAAATACAAAATGTATCTATATATATATTCAAAAAGATATATAGCTATTGATATATATTTTACATATATATATATATATATATATATATACACAGTATATATATATATATATATATATATATATATATATATATATATATACTGTATATTTAAAAAGAAAAAGAAAATGTTCTTATTAGTAAAACAACAATGGAATTTGAAGTACTCTTAGCGCAGTTTTGGGTTTGTGCTTGATTGAAAAAAATCATATCCGCTGCACATCGATAAATGCCGACAGCATACTCTGTCAGCATTTATCATTGCACAAGCATTTCACTAGAAATATATATCCATAGTGATATAATTTATTTGTATTTACAAGCACCACTAAGAGTAAAAGAGAATGTATATATATATATATCCATAGTGGTATAATTTATTTGTATTTACAAGCACCACTAAGAGTAAAAGAGAATGTATATATATATATATCCATAGTGGTATAATTTATTTGTATTTACAAGCACCACTAAGAGTAAAAGAGAATGTATATATATATATATATATATCCATAGTGGTATAATTTATTTGTATTTACAAGCACCACTAAGAGAAAAAGAGAATGTATATATATATATCCATAGTGGTATAATTTATTTGTATTTACAAGCACCACTATGAGTAAAAGAGAAGAATGTGTATATATATATATATATATATATATATATATACTGTCTGCATTTATCATTGCACAAGAATTTCACTAGAAATGCTTCTCCAATGCCGCCCCCTGCACATTCGCGGGCAATTGGCCGCTAGCAAGGGGTGTCAATCAACCCGATCGTATGCGATCGGGCGGATTGCTGCTCACCGCCTCAGAGCAGGTGGACGAGTTAAGGAGTAACAATATTTACAAGCATCACTAAGAGTAAAAGAGAAGAATATATATATATATACTGTATATATAACCATAGTGGTATAATTTATTTGTATTTACAAGCACCACTAAGAGTAAAAGAGAACAATGTTTATTCTAAACAAAAATAAATTTTAGGTACAATGGACACACTTTTATAAAGAAAAAACCCATGCTAATTTATGTGGGTTAGAGAACCCCCCTTGGGCTCAGGGTGTGTAAGGTCTCATTTCTGTAATTTGGGCTGAACATAATTATACAGATGATACATTTGTCTATAGACAGACTGTAGCTATTTACCTGTATTGGCCACTATTGACACTGGCTCACTTTGCTGATCTCCAAACAATGTAACCACCCGAAAGCTATACCGACCACCGACTTGCAGGCCACTAAGATCATAGAACCTGACGTTACCGCCAACTACACGGCTATTTTCTGCGCCACCTTCAGGAAGGAATAAATGTTATTAAAGATTGTAGACCTGAAGAAGACCCCCTGAATGACCTTACCCATGTATTGTAGACATAACTAATTACAGAACACTATAAATCAGATAAAGAGTTTATTTATTAGAAGCACTACTATATTTATTGTTTTTGCTAAAATGTTATGGTCTAGATCTGCCCATAATAATGCACAGATTTACAGATTTTATTGGGATAATTTAATTAGGACAAGAAGAGATTGTCGTTTGAATGCTAAATTCTGGCAGCACAAGAGATAATTGTTATGGGTTTATCTAGAAGGAACATCTGGAAGAATATCTAGAGAACAGTGAGGAAACTGTTCTAGAGGAATAGAAGGTAAGGAATCCAGAAATAAACTTGAGGATTTAGTGAGACACACAGAGACCATGAGATAGAGAGAAAGACTTCAAGATAAAGTAGATAAATTAATTAAGGTAGGTAGGTAATAGGCTATTACAGAATAAATACTTCCTTAGTGGAAGATAATAGATGAGTTTACCTTCAGTCCACTTCCAGAAGATCCGATATCCTGTGCTTCCCTCTATAGGGTCCCAGCTTAGTCTGATGCTTTGCCTTGAAATCTCTGTCACACGCAGATTTCTAACCGTGGTCACTTTGGGAACATCAGCTGATCCACAGAGAACAGAGAAAATAAATTGTGTCCAAGCAAAAGACAGCAATGATTATAGCTCCTTTTTTTTTTAATTGTAGAACAATAAGTTATTTCCTGTAGTTACAGGTGTAACAATCTCCTAATTATAAATATGATATAACAATGTCCTTTATTGGCATACACCAAGCTAATACATATTTAAAAGTAAAGTGACAAAGGACTTACGAGTAGTGACACTGACACTGAAGGGCTCCCCTTGGCGATTACCAATTGACGCAGTGACTTTCACTATGTATCTCACACCTGCTTGTAAGTTCACCAGTTCATAAGAATTCACATTTCCAGGGACATCTGCAGTTTGCTCTGATCCTCCTAAAGACCAAACAGAAAAATGTAATTTCTAGTCAGTCAGTAGTAAGGACACTTCTACGGTTTATTACTGGACAATTTTGCGATATGAACGTTACACAATTTAATAATATCTTATGCACTTTTATCTAGAAGCTGATCATATCTGTTTGTGTTTCTCTTTCCAGAAACGACAAAACCTTTAAAAAGTACATAATACTCGTAATTTTTAAGGAATAACCTTTTTTTGGATTTATTAATCCAAAACAACCTACTGAGCTAGTTTAGCTATAACTGTCTATTGAGAGCCTCTTATTTTTTAAACTAATGTTTGAAGACAATAAAGGGTGATGGATTGATGTAGTAAGGTTTGGCAAATACCACCAAAAATTATAATATTTTAATAGATTGATTATTATGTATAGCGCACTGTAGGAATTACTATATGGGTGCCTTTTAAAAGATGAGAGGTTTAGAGTTTCAAGTGCCATAATTATTTTAATCAGTTCATGGGCTCATAGAAAATTCAAGTGTATGTATAAAAAATAGTAGCATTTGGAGAAATATATTCTCCAAAACATTGACCTGAGATAGAGAAATAATATATAATTATATTTTCTAGTTGCACAACAACATAATTTATGTAAGAACTTACCTGATAAATTCATTTCTTTCATATTAGCAAGAGTCCATGAGCTAGTGACGTATGGGATATACATTCCTACCAGGAGGGGCAAAGTTTCCCAAACCTTAAAATGCCTATAAATACACCCCTCACCACACCCACAATTCAGTTTAACGAATAGCCAAGAAGTGGGGTGATAAGAAAGTGCGAAAGCATAAAAAATAAGGAATTGGAATAATTGTGCTTTATACAAAAATCATAATCACCACAAAAAAAGGGCGGGCCTCATGGACTCTTGCTAATATGAAAGAAATGAATTTATCAGGTAAGTTCTTACATAAATTATGTTTTCTTTCATGTAATTAGCAAGAGTCCATGAGCTAGTGACGTATGGGATAATGATTACCCAAGATGTGGATCTTTCCACACAAGAGTCACTAGAGAGGGAGGGATAAAATAAAGACAGCCAATTCCTGCTGAAAATAATCCACACCCAAAATAAAGTTTAATGAAAAACATAAGCAGAAGATTCAAACTGAAACCGCTGCCTGAAGTACTTTTCTACCAAAAACTGCTTCAGAAGAAGAAAATACATCAAAATGGTAGAATTTAGTAAAAGTATGCAGAGGACCAAGTTGCTGCTTTGCAAATCTGATCAACCGAAGCTTCATTCCTAAACGCCCAGGAAGTAGAAACTGACCTAGTAGAATGAGCTGTAATCCTCTGAGGCAGAGTTTTACCCGACTCAACATAGGCAAGATGAATTAAAGATTTCAACCAAGATGCCAAAGAAATGGCAGAAGCTTTCTGGCTTTTTCTAGAACCGGAAAAGATAACAAATAGACTAGAAGTCTTTCGGAAAGACTTAGTAGCTTCAACCTAATATTTCAAAGCTCTAACAACATCCAAAGAATGCAACGATTTCTCCTTAGAATTCTTAGGATTAGGACATAATGAAGGAACCACAATTTCTCTACTAATGTTGTTGGAATTCACAACTTTAGGTAAAAATTCAAAAGAAGTTCGCAACACCGCCTTATCCTGATGAAAAATCAGAAAAGGAGACTCACAAGAAAGAGCAGATAATTCAGAAACTCTTCTGGCAGAAGAGATGGCCAAAAGGAACAAAACTTTCCAAGAAAGTAATTTAATGTCCAATGAATGCATAGGTTCAAACGGAGGAGCTTGAAGAGCTCCCAGAACCAAATTCAAACTCCAAGGAGGAGAAATTGACTCAATGACAGGTTTTATACGAACCAAAGCTTGTACAAAACAATGAATATCAGGAAGAATAGCAATCTTTCTGTGAAAAAGAACAGAAAGAGCAGAGATTTGTCCTTTCAAGGAACTTGCGGACAAACCCTTATCTAAACCATCCAGAAGAAACTGTAAAATTCTCGGTATTCTAAAAGAATGCCAAGAAAAATGATGAGAAAGACACCAAGAAATATAAGTCTTCCAGACTCTATAATATATCTCTCTAGATACAGATTTACGAGCCTGTAACATAGTATTAATCACAGAGTCAGAGAAACCTCTTTGACCAAGAATCAAGCGTTCAATCTCCATACCTTTAAATTTAAGGATTTGAGATCCTGATGGAAAAAAGGACCTTGTGACAGAAGGTCTGGTCTTAACGGAAGAGTCCACGGTTGGCAAGAGGCCATCCGGACAAGATCCGCATACCAAAACCTGTGAGGCCATGCCGGAGCTACCAGCAGAACAAACGAGCATTCCTTCAGAATCTTGGAGATTACTCTTGGAAGAAGAACTAGAGGCGGAAAGATATAGGCAGGATGATACTTCCAAGGAAGTGATAATGCATCCACTGCCTCCGCCTGAGGATCCCGGGATCTGGACAGATACCTGGGAAGTTTCTTGTTTAGATGAGACGCCATCAGATCTATTTCTGGAAGTTCCCACATTTGAACAATCTGAAGAAATACCTCTGGGTGAAGAGACCATTCGCCCGGATGCAACGTTTGGCGACTGAGATAATCCGCTTCCCAATTGTCTATACCTGGGATATGAACCGCAGAGATTAGACAGGAGCTGGATTCCGCCCAAACCAAAATTCGAGATACTTCTTTCATAGCCAGAGGACTGTGAGTCCCTCCTTGATGATTGATGTATGCCACAGTTGTGACATTGTCTGTCTGAAAACAAATGAACGATTCTCTCTTCAGAAGAGGCCAAAACTGAAGAGCTCTGAAAATTGCACGGAGTTCCAAAATATTGATCGGTAATCTCACCTCCTGAGATTCCCAAACTCCTTGTGCCGTCAGAGATCCCCACACAGCTCCCCAACCTGTGAGACTTGCATCTGTTGAAATTACAGTCCAGGTCGGAAGCACAAAAGAAGCCCCCTGAATTAAACGATGGTGATCTGTCCACCACGTTAGAGAGTGTCGAACAATCGGTTTTAAAGATATTAATTGAGATATCTTTGTGTAATCCTTGCACCATTGATTCAGCATACAGAGCTGAAGAGGTCGCATGTGAAAACGAGCAAAGGGGATCGCGTCCGATGCAGCAGTCATAAGACCTAGAATTTCCATGCATAAGGCTACCGAAGGGAATGATTGTGACTGAAGGTTTCGACAAGCTGAAATCAATTTTAGACGTCTCTTGTCTGTTAAAGACAGAGTCATGGACACTGAATCTATCTGGAAACCCAGAAAGGTTACCCTTGTCTGAGGAATCAATGAACTTTTTGGTAAATTGATCCTCCAACCATGATCTTGAAGAAACAACACAAGTTGATTCGTATGAGATTCTGCTAAATGTAAAGACTGAGCAAGTACCAAGATATCGTCCAAATAAGGAAATACCACAATACCCTGTTCTCTGATTACAGACAGAAGGGCACCGAGAACCTTTGTAAAAATTCTTGGAGCTGTAGCTAGGCCAAACGGCAGAGCCACAAACTGGTAATGCTTGTCCAGAAAAGAGAATCTCAGGAATTGATAATGATCTGGATGAATCGGAATATGCAGATATGCATCCTGTAAATCTATTGTGGACATATAATGCCCTTGCTGAACAAAAGTCCTTACAGTTACCATCTTGAACGTTGGTATCCTTACATAACGATTCAATATTTTTAGATCCAGAACTGGTCTGAAGGAATTCTCCTTCTTTGGTACAATGAAGAGATTTGAATAAAACCCCATCCCCTGTTCCGGAACTGGAACTGGCATAATTACTCCAGCCAACTCTAGATCTGAAACACAATTCAGAAATGCTTGAGCTTTCACTGGATTTACTGGGACACGGGAAAGAAAAAATCTCTTTGCAGGAGGTCTCATCTTGAAACCAATTCTGTACCCTTCTGAAACAATGTTCTGAATCCAAAGATTGTGAACAGAATTGATCCAAATTTCTTTGAAAAAAACGTAACCTGCCCCCTACCAGCTGAGCTGGAATGAGGGCCGCACCTTCATGTGGACTTAGAAGCCGGCTTTGCCTTTCTAGCAGGCTTGGATTTATTCCAGACTGGAGATGGTTTCCAAACTGAAACTGCTCCTGAGGATGAAGGATTAGGCTTTTGTTCTTTGTTGAAACGAAAGGAACGAAAACGATTATTAGCCCTGTTTTTACCCTTAGATTTTTTATCCTGTGGTAAAAAAGTTCCTTTCCCACCAGTAACAGTTGAGATAATAGAATCCAACTGAGAACCAAATAATTTGTTACCCTGGAAAGAAATGGAAAGTAGAGTTGATTTAGAAGCCATATCAGCATTCCAAGTCTTAAGCCATAAAGCTCTTCTAGCTAAAATAGCTATAGAGACATAAACCTGACATCAACTCTGATAATATCAAAAATGGCATCACAGATAAAATTATTAGCATGCTGAAGAAGAATAATAATATCATGAGAATCATGATCTGTTACTTGTTGCGCTAAAGTTTCCAACCAAAAAGTTGAAGCTGCAGCAACATCAGCCAATGATATAGCAGGTCTAAGAAGATTACCTGAACACAGATAAGCTTTTCTTAGAAAGGATTAAATTTTCCTATCTAAAGGATCCTTAAACGAAGTACCATCTGACGTAGGAATAGTAGTACGTTTAGCAAGGGTAGAAATAGCCCCATCAACTTTAGGGATTTTATCCCAAAATTCTAATCTGTCAGACGGCACAGGATATAATTGCTTAAAACGTTTAGAAGGAGTAAATGAATTACTCAATTTATCCCATTCTTTGGAAATTACTGCAGAAATAGCATTAGGAACAGGAAAAACTTCTGGAATAACCACAGGAGATTTAAATACCTTATCTAAACGTTTAGAATTAGTATCAAGAGGACCAGAATCCTCTATTTCTAAAGCAATTAGTACTTCTTTAAGTAAAGAACGAATAAATTCCATTTTAAATAAATATGAAGATTTATCAGCATCAATCTCTGAGACAGAATCCTCTGAACCAGAAGAGTCATCAGAATCAGAATGATGATGTTCATTTAAAAATTCATCTGTAGTGAGAGAAGTTTTAAAAGATTTTTTACGTTTACTAGAAGGAGAAATAACAGACATAGCCTTCTTGATGGATTCAGAAACAAAATCTCTTATGTTATCAGGAACATTCTGCACCTTAGATGTTGAAGGAACAGCAACAGGCAATGGTACTTTACTAAAGGAAATATTATCTGCATTAACAAGTTTGTCATGACAATTAATACAAACAACAGCCGGAGGAATAGCTACCAAAAGTTTACAGCAGATACACTTAGCTTTGGTAGATCCAGCACTAGACAGCGATTTTCCTGTAGTATCTTCTGACTCAGATGCAACGTGAGACATCTTGCAATATGTAAGAGAAAAAACAACATATAAAGCAAAATTGATCAAATTCCTTAAATGACAGTTTCAGGAATGGGAAAAAATGCCAAAGAACAAGCTTCTAGCAACCAGAAGCAATGAAAAATGAGACTAAAATAATGTGGAGACAAAAGCGACGCCCATATTTTTTAGCGCCAAATAAGACGCCCACATTATTTGGCGCCTAAATGCTTTTGGCGCCAAAAATGACGCCACATCCGGAACGCCGACATTTTTGGCGCAAAATAACGTCAAAAAATGACGCAACTTCCGGCGACACGTATGACGCCGGAAATGGAAAAGATTTTTTGCGCCAAAAAAGTCTGCGCCAAGAATGACGCAATAAAATGAAGCATTTTCAGCCCCCGCGAGCCTAACAGCCCACAGGGAAATAAGAGTCAAATTTTTGAAGGTAAGAAAAAATGATTAATTCAAATGCATTATCCCAAATATGAAACTGACTGTCTGAAAAATAAGGAATGTTGAACATTCTGAGTCAAGGCAAATAAATGTTTGAATACATATATTTAGAACTTTATAAACAAAGTGCCCAACCATAGCTTAGAGTGTCACAGAAAATAAGATTTACTTACCCCAGGACACTCATCTACATGTTTGTAGAAAGCCAAACCAGTACTGAAACGAGAATCAGCAGAGGTAATGGTATATAAATAAGAGTATATCGTCGATCTGAAAAGGGAGGTAAGAGATGAATCTCTACGACCGATAACAGAGAACCTATGAAATAGACCCCGTAGAAGGAGATCACTGCATTCAAATAGGCAATACTCTCCTCACATCCCTCAGACATTCACTGCACGCTGAGAGGAAAACCGGGCTCCAACTTGCTGCGGAGCGCATATCAACGTAGAATCTAGCACAAACTTACTTCACCACCTCCATAGGAGGCAAAGTTTGTAAAACTGAATTGTGGGTGTGGTGAGGGGTGTATTTATAGGCATTTTAAGGTTTGGGAAACTTTGCCCCTCCTGGTAGGAATGTATATCCCATACGTCACTAGCTCATGGACTCTTGCTAATTACATGAAAGAAAACTCTGTTAGGTTCCATACTGTATTTTCATGCCAACATGGACATTGAGGTCTCAGTATAGAGACAGAACAGCTGCATATTGTCTTATTTTATATTTTTACCAGGAACATATTGACAGATACTACCAGGTTTAATATATCTACTTCCCAGTTTTTGTACGTTAGTCCCCTAGCTGCCACCACTTGACAAGTTTAATCAGTGGTCCTCTATGGCCTACCATCCACAGGGCTCCAGGAGATCTTGTATGATGTGGCTCCCTGAACACCAACCCATGACACCAATACAATATTCTGTCTCTCAAGAACCTCCAACTTTGTTACTTTTCCAACGTTTTGTAGAGCTGTAAACAAGAAAGAAGAACTGTGAAAATAAACTCTAACACATGTACTTTTGTGACATTCAATAGGTAATTTTTTTTCTTTACAAAAGGAACAAAAAAACAGTTTAAAGGGCTAGATGTGTTGGACCATTGCTTTTTGTGTCATTTTCACAGTTGCTTCAATAAAGGAATTTTTAGCCTTGGATTATCTACTCCCAGTAGCATGGTATATTATATTCCCAATATTCAATATGACAGTGTGATGCATTGGAAGAAGTATTGAGTCAAAAGTTGATGCTGGGACAGATATGTCACAGGAGCTTGTGTTTTATTGAATAGATATATTTGCAGTGGCCAAACTCAGGAGTCAGTATGAATCGCTGTTTGCTTATACTTGTGCACTTTGCATTAAGCCAATGTACAATAGACCCCTGTTAGTGGAGGAAAGATATTAACAACTATGTTGATTGTTTTTTCATAAACGGTTTAAACTAACAGTGCTCATTTTTACTAAACATCTATCAGATGCTCATTTTCACTACAATGTACCATTAACACAGTGTTTAATCATTTACTGCAGCTGGTTGGTTCTGGTAGATTTGCTTTCTATAGAGGCAGCCTGCTGTACCATGTTCTAAATGAAGATGGGACTTCAGGCAATAAATGAGGTTCTGTTCTTACAAACTGATAATAATTCAGTTGATCTAAGGTATTATTAGGGGGGGGGGGTATAGCAGGTGGTGCCGCAGGTGCAACTATACAGTGGCTTATAACAGTGGTGTTAGGGGGGTTAGTGCTGTTCACTGTATTTAGCTGTTATTTATTTTTGTTTTACCAAATATAGATAGCACAAAGTAAGCTTCAAACTCCACATCTCTTCTGAGGTCTAAGCAGAGCATCGAGCATTTTGAGGGCCCCGGCAGCAATGTATCTGATCTAGGGTCGTTGGACACACAACTTTTAAGAAAGGGGAATGCAGGGGACATCAGACACTATACATTGGGCATATAGTTGGTATAATATTGTCTTTGGCAATCTCTCTGTCTCTGTTATTACTGAATTTTATATGTAGGGAACCAAAAAGTTGGTTCCGGGGCCCAATATCCATTAGTTGCCAATAGGCATTACTGTACAGAACACATTATAAAAATATAATTCCATTCTTAATGCTAAAACTGCAAGGCAGGAAACTGAATGGCTTTGCCCTACCTGTCCGGGCAGTAATGGTCACTGGGTTGCTTTCCCTGTTACCAATGAGAGCCGACACAAGGATAGTATAGGGCGTTCCTGTCACCAGGTCAGTGATATCAAGTGATGTGAAGTCGCTAGTTACCAACTGAGACACCTCAACCCCTGAAAAGAAAGGAATTGTTGCGTGAAATGCAGCACTAAACTCTCAATAAACATTAAAACAGGAAAAAATAAAATAAATAAATTCTCTATAAATGTTTATAGAATTAATTATACTTTAGCTGTGGCACATTTATTTAGCAACATCTGATTCATGAGCAAGTAATATTAACAATTAACATATATATATATTAAATAGTATTAAAAGCAAAATTATAGTAGAATAAAAGCACATATATGTATTTATATACATATATATATGTGTATGTATATATATATATATATATATATATATATATATATGTATATATATATATATATATATATATATATATATATGAAAGTTCAAGAGGGATTTGCACTCACACCTCACAAGAAAGTGCCAGGGTGTCAGGAACATCAGTATCCAAGCATAAGTAAAAGATCCACACTCACTGGACTTGCAAAGGTAAACAAATTTATTGTGACGTTTCAGGGATCAAACCATCCCCTTTGGTCGGTTTGATCCCCGAAATGTCATCTTTTACTTTCCACTATGTGAAGAACATTGGAATGTAAAATATTTACAGGTAATACATAGTAAAATACATTATTATATATTAAAATTGAACAAAAATGATTACGGTTTCAGATATTTGAGTAGAAATACATGGTGTATATACATGTGTATATGCTAAATTCCTTGTGACATTCTCTATATACATTTATTGTTATATTTTATCTCCAAAGGTCATTAATTAATTTGGTATTTTGTTTTAAATTGCTATAAATCAGTGGGCAATCAGCTGTGGTAGACAAACCATCATTGCGTCTCCAGGTGATCCTGTAACTAGTGGCCCTAGGAACCGGGTTCCATGCGATGCGCAGAGAGTTCTCTCCTGTGTCTAAAACTCGCACGTTTGTGACGTCATCCACAGAGTCATCATCTGTCATGAAAATGAGAGACAGAAGGAAATTCAAAACATACAGAAAGTATAGAATCTACAGACAATATTTACAACATTCAGATATTTCTGTGACAGACACCTCCTCAATCTCTCGGCTGTTATAGGAAGATGTTTACCACCTTAAATAAGGCTCAAGATTGGGGGTCTATTCACAGAAGTGCGATTTTACACAGACTGTGAAGCATCTTATCCTAAATGATCTTCTAATGCAATTATTACATGTTACAAATTAAACATAGCTAATATTACCTAATTAACATTACATTACTAACATTACATAACTAACATTACCTGTTTTACTATATACCTTGCTCATTTTATCTAGCTAATAAGCTAGTTCACATTACTTAGCTCACATTACCTAGCTCACATTGCCTAGCTCACATTGCCTATGTCATATTGCCTAGCTCACATTACCTAGCTCAATGTATCTAGCTCATAAGCTAGCTCACATTACCTAGCTAACATTGCCTATGTCATATTGCCTAGCTCACATTACTTAGCTCACATTACCTAGCTCATATTGCCTAGCTAACGTTGCCTATGTCATATTGCCTAGCTCACATTACCTAGCTCAATTTATCTAGCTCATAAGCTAGTCCACATTGCCTAGCTCACACTACCTAGCTCCTATTGCCTAGCTCACATTACCTATCTAACATTGCCTGTGTCATATTGCCTAGCTCATATTACCTAGCTCAATTTATGTAGCTCATAAGCTAGTTCACATTACCTATCTCACATTGCCTTTATCATATTGCCTAGTTCACATTACCTAGCTCACATTACCTAGCTCACTATATTCCTAGCTCATTTTATCTAGCTCATAAGCTAGTTTACATTACCTAGCTCAATTTATCTAGCTCACATTACCTATCTCACATTGCCTATGTCATATTGCCTAGCTCACATTACCTAGCAAACATTACCTAGCTCACTATATTCCTAGCTCATTTTATCTAGCTCATAAGCTAGTTCACATTACCTAGCTCAATTTATCTAGCTCACATTACCTATCTCACATTGCCTAGCTCACATTACCTAGCTAATATTACATGCCTCACATTACATGCCTTACATGATTTCTCACATTACCTATCTCATATTGCCTAGCTCAGATTACCTAGCTCACATTACCTAGCTCACATTGCCTTTGTCATATTGCCTATCTCACATTACCTATCTCACATTGCCTTTGTCATATTTCCTATCTCATATTGCCTAGCTCATACCTAGTTCACATTACATGGCTCACATTACATGTCTTATATGATCTATCTCACATTACCTATCTCACATTGCCTAGCTCACAATAGATAGTTCTCATTGCTTATCTCACATTACATAGCTAAAATTACCTATTTCACATTGCCTAGCTCACATTACCTAGCTGAGCTAGCTCACAATAGATAGCTCACAATAGATAGCTCACATGACCTAGCTCACAATAGATAGCTCATATTACCTAGCTCACATTTCCTAGCTCACAATAGATAGCTCACATGACCTAGCTCACAATAGATAACTCACATTACTTAGCTCACATTACATAGGTAACATTACATAGCTCACATTACATGTCTTACATTATCTATCTCACATTACCTAGCTCACATTATCTATCTCACATTACCTAGCTCACAATAGATAGATCCCATTACCTAGCTCACGTTACATAGCTTACTCCTTTTCATTACTCCTGATTCATTTATTTCTCTGATGACAATATTATGTGTAATATTCACATAATATGTTGGACTATAAACATTTATTTAATACCGTTTTGTACACACCCCTCAAAAATCAACTCCAAACAGCGATTAATTGTTAACCCATTGAATACCAGGGCTATAATGTATAAAAGTCCCTTTAAGAGACTGTACCTGTCTGAGCTGTGACCGTCACAGGGCTACTCTCTCTGCTTCCTATCAGAGCAGACACCCCAATAATGTAGGCAGTGTTAGGCTGTAACGCCTCAATATCAAACACAGTCACGTCTGCCGGCAGCGTCCTTGTGAGAGGTCGACCTATTGAACAAATTAACTTTATCAGTTACAGACACAACAAACAGAATGTGTATTTATGACAAACTAAATAAAAATAAATAGCATTTGTGGGGGTTTTTAGGATGAGAAGATAGAAGAGTAAAGGGATTTATTTTTTATACAAACAGAGAGATAACTCAGCACTGCCAGTACTACAAAGGTGCCAGACACTTATGTACTGAAAATATTGTCTTTACTCCTTTATTAAAGAGTAATGCTAGGTGAACTCAGGAGCGTTCACATCTCTAGCCATCTGGCAGCCATATATATAGTTACAAGCACTGCTACCATAGACTGCTATAGACACGTGCACGCTCTAATCTCTTATCAGCCTACCTAGCGGCTGATTTATTAAAGCCAGAATGCTGCTATATGCAGCTGTTTCCACGCGATACTTAAGGCTCGCCAAAAACAGGAGTTAAGAAGCAGCGGTCTTAAGACCGCTGCTCCTTAACTCGTCTGCTACCTCTGAGGCGACGGACGGATCACATATGATCGGGTTGATTAACACCCCCTACTAGCGGCCGCGAATCTGCAGGGGGCGGCTTTGCAAAAGCATTTCACAAGGAATGCTTGTGCAATGATAAATGCCGACAGCGAATCATGTCCGCCAGACTCATGATAAACCAACCCCTTAGGGGCATATTTATCAATGTGCGAGAGGATATGATACGAAGTAGCATATCATATCCGCTGCACATCGATAAATGCCGACAGCATATACTGTCGGCATTTATCATTGCACCAGCAGTTCTTGTTTACTTACTTTTGGATTATTCTACATATGTCAATCTATAAATTCCTTCCCTGGAACCTAAAAAAATGTTTGTCTGGCACATTAATATTCTGTTTGGCTCCTAGGTTTCATATAAATATGTTAACCCCTATGATACTGGATACTTTGTGACATAAAGTTTTTTTTAGTCCTACATGTAGATGAGCTTATAAAGCCAGTTGCAGGTATCTCTGTATAATTTGTACATTGTAAATGATACAATAATGTTTCCTACCATCGCTCCTCCTCCAGGTCACTTTGTACCCTGTAGCTTTGGCTATCCCGGTCCATGTGATTCTCAAGCTGTTGGTTCTGGTTCTCAAAACACGAACATTTTGGACACCCGCTACAACTCCGTCATCTGAACATTAAAAAAAACAACATGTAACTGGGTCTTTACTATTCATCATTACAGCGTTACATATGTGTGCTCATTAATTCATATCAACAATGAGGCCACTTACCCGTACTGACATTCACAATGAATGGGTTCCCCTCTCGAGTTCCCACCAGCGCAGTCAGTCTTATTATATAGTTGACTCCTCCCAAGACGTCAGTCAACTCAAAAAGTGTCTGATCTCCTGGGATCACTCTGGTCACTTCAGTGCCATCTGTCCAGATCACAACCAAAGCAAAACAAAAAAGTGACTGTGATGGAGTGTATAAACTCATTCCTGTAAAAAGGGTTAATTTCTCTACAGGGAAAATACAATCCTGAAAGAACCAAAATGCTGTAAGGCTCAGTGCCAGCTCACTGCTGAAAATATTACTATTAGTAACAGGCAAGCAACAAGAAGCCAATTAACAACAGCCGAGGATAGTTAGAGGGCTATAAGGCAGCTCTTGCAAGCAAGGTTAGATTCATTTGGATCTCAGACAGGGAAGTAGAAAGACACTGGGAGAGTTTTCTTGGATAACCTGTAGTAAAATGTGTAATGCTTTATCCTAAGAACTTGTAGGATTATATAAGTTATGTGTTTGTTTTTCTGTTCTAAAGCATGTGACTTTGTATGTGTGCGGTTATTATTTTGCTTGTTTGTTTAACCCTTGAACTGCTGACTGAAAGTAAAGACTGAAATTATTCTGTTTGTGCTCTTCATTTCCTGACAAGGTCCACTCCATTACAGTGACACATCTGGTTATATGAGAGATGACTTTGTCGAACTTTATTTACATTGTGGCACAAACATATGCTTCCACAATTACCAAATACATATTTACCACAAAGTGTTGCTGATATATGAAAATTGTATTTTCCCATAAAATGGGGAAGCAATTAATTTTTATATAGTGAAGGGCTGTTTTTGGCTACCTTTTAGGAATTTGTGTTTAATAATACTTTATAGCACTTAAAACATTTACAAATCCCAGATGTGGAACAGAAGTGCATTCATCTTACACTGTGTATAACTGCAGACCATGCAGTCCGACTTTACAGACAAAAGAACGCATATCCATAGAGTAGATTCTATATCAATATTTTCTTTCTACATAATTTTGAATTATTGCCTATGGGGCTAGTTATTGATAATGCAATTTGTGTTTTAAGCTGGAATAGTATATAGCCAATGTTTAAAAGTTTTGGTTGGTCCACACAAATACATCATAAACCACCACCAACCTCTTAACCATGCTGGGGACACGTGGTGACATAAGACAGAGATTTATTTCCCCAATCCCACTGTACCTACCCTCAGAGTTCTGGATGATGAGTCTATACTGTGTGGCACCTGTTACTCCAGTCCATGTCAGCCGGATCCGTCCTAACCCCACATCTACCACACGCACGTTGGTCACTGAACCAATCCCTAGAGGTTCTAAAATCAAAGGAGAATTAGTCACAAACCTGTGGTTATTTCTGACCTGTCTCTGACTGGTCACATTATGATAAATTAGAAAACAAAAACAAAATTTATGTTTACCTGATAAATTTCTTTCTTTTGCGATGTACCGAGTCCACGGATTCATCCTAACTTGTGGGATATTGTCTTTCCTGACAGGAAGTAGCAAAGAGAGCACCACAGCAGAGCTGTCTGTATAGCTCCCCCCTTAACTCCACCCCCAGTCATTCGACCGAAGGCCAAGGAAGAAAAGGAGAAACTATAAGGTGCAGAGGTGACTGAAGTTTACATAAAAAATACCATCTGTCTTGAATAGACAGGGCGGGCCGTGGACTCGGTACATCGCAAAAAAAAGAAATTTATCAGGTAAGCATAAAGTTTGTTTTCTTTTGCATGATGTACCGAGTCCACGGATTCATCCTAACTTGTGGGATACCAATACCAAAGCTTTAGGACACGGATGAAGGGAGGGACAAGACAGGAACCTAAACGGAAGGCACCACTGCTTGCAAAATCTTTCTCCCAAAAATAGCCTCCGAAGAAGCAAAAGTATCAAATTTATAAAATTTTGAAAAGGTATGAAGTGACGACCAAGTCGCAGCCTTACAAATCTGTTCAACAGAAGCATCATTTTTAAAAGCCCATGTGGAAGCTACCGCTCTAGTAGAATGAGCTGTAATCCTTTCAGGAGGCTGCTGTCCAGCAGTCTCATAAGCCAAACAGATGATGCTTTTCAGCCAAAAGGAAAGAGAAGTCACCGTAGCCTTTTGACCCCTACGCTTTCCAGAATAGACAACAAACAAAGAAGATGTTTGACGAAAATCTTTGGTTGCCTGCAAATAAAATTTCAAAGCACGAACCACATCCAAGTTGTGCAACAGACGTTCCTTCTTACAAGAAGGATTAGGACACAGAGAAGGAACAACAATTTCTTGATTGATATTCCTGTTAGTAACAACCTTAGGTAGGAACCCAGGCTTGGTACGCTGGAACACAAGATAAGGAGAGTCAAATTGTAATGCAGATAGTTCAGAAACTCTTCGAGCTGAAGAGATAGAGACTAGGAACAAAACTTTCCAAGATAAAAGCTTAATATCTATGGAATGCATGGGTTCAAACGGAACCCCCTGAAGAACTCTAAGAACTAAATTTAGACTCCATGGCGGAGCAATATGTTTAAACACAGGCTTAATTCTAACTAAAGCCTGACAAAAAGCATGAACGTCTGGAACATCTGCCAGACGCTTGTGCAACAAAATAGACAGAGCAGATATCTGTCCCTTTAGGGAACTAGCTGATAATCCTTTCTCCAATCCCTCTTGGAGAAAAGACAAAATATTAGGAATCCTGATTTTACTCCAGGAGAGGCCTTTGGATTCGCACCAAAAAAGATATTTCCATCATATCTTATGATAAATTCTCCTGGTAACATGCTTTCGAGCCTGAATCAAGGTATTTATGACCGACTCAGAGAAACCCCACTTTGATAGAATCAAGCGTTCAATCTCCAAGCAGTCAGTTGCAGAGAAATTAGATTTGGATGCTTGAATGGACCTTGAATCAGAAGGTCCTGTCTCAATGGCAGAGACCATGGTGGAAGGGATGACATGTCCACCAGGTCTGCATACCAAGTCCTGCGTGGCCACGCAGGCGCTATCAAAATCACTGATGCTCTCTCCTGTTTGATTCTGGCAGAGGGAGGGAAAGGTGGAAACACATAAGCCAGGTTGAATGACCAGGGTACTGCTAGAGCATCTATCAGTACAGCCTGAGGATCCCTTGACCTGGAGCCGTAACGAGGAAGTTTAGCGTTCTGACGAGACGCCACCAGATCCAACTCTGGTGTGCCCCATAGCCGAACCAGCTGAGCAAACACCTCCGGATGGAGTTCCCACTCCCCCGGATGAAAATTCTGACGACTTAGAAAATCTACCTCCCAGTTCTTTACACCTGGGATATAGATCGCTGACAGATGGCAAGAGTGAGCCTCTGCCCATTGGATTATCCTTGAGACCTCTATCATCGCTAAGGAACTCTTTGTTCCACCCTGATGATTGATATAAGCCACAGTCGTGATGTTGTCCGACTGAAACCTGATGAATGCCTGGAGAGCATTGAATATCGCTCTTAATTCCAGAATATCGGTAGGAGAGCCTCCTCCCGAGTCCACAAACCCTGAGCTTTCAGGGAATTCCAGACTGCACCCCAGCCCAGAAGGCTGTCGTCTGTCATCACTATAACCCATTCTGGCCTGCGGAAACACATTCCCTGGGACAGATGATGCTGTGACAACCACCAAAGAAGAGAGTCTCTGGTCTCTTGATCCAGATTTATCTGAGGAGATAAATGCACATAATCCCCATTCCACTGATTAAGCATGCATAGTTGCAGTGGTCTGAGATGCAAGCAAGCAAACGGAACTATGTTCATTGCCTCTACCATTAGTCCGATTACCTCCATACACTGAGCCACTGACGGTCGAGGAATGGAATGAAGAGCTCGGCAGGTGGACAAAATCTTTGATTTCATGACCTCCGTCAGAAATATTTTCATGTCCACCGAGTCTATCAGAGTCCCTAGAAATGAAACTCTTGTGAGGGGGGAAAGAGAACTCTTTTTTACGTTCATTTTCCACCCGTGAGACCTTAGAAAGGCCAACACTAAGTCCATGTGAGATTTGGCTAGTTGGAAGGACGACGCTTGAATTAGAATGTTGTCTAGATAAGGCGCCACTGCTATGCCCCGTGGCCTTAGAACCGCCAGAAGGGACCCTAGCACCTTCATGAAGATTTGTGGTGCCGTGGCCAACCCGAAAGGAAGAGCCACAAACTGATAATGCTTGTCCAGAAAGGCGAACCTGAGGAACTGGTGATGATCTTTGTGGATAGGAATGTGCAGATACGCATCCTTTAAGTCCACGGTGGTCATATATTGACCCTCCTGGATCAATGGTAAGATAGTCCGAATGGTCTCCATCTTGAAAGATGGAACTCTTAGGAATTGGTTTAGGATCTTGAGATCCAGAATTGGTCTGAAGGTTCTCTCCTTTTTGGGAACTATAAACAGATTGGAGTAGAACCCCTGCCCCTGTTCTGCTTTTGGAACTGGGTAGATCACTCCCATGGTAAAAAGGTCTTCTACACAGCGTAAGAACGCCTCTCTTTTTGTCTGGTTTACAGACAATTGAGAAAGATGGAACCTCCCCCTTGGAGGGGAATCCTTGAAATCTAGAAGGTATCCCTGGGTTACAATTTCTACTGCCCAGGAATCCTGAACGTCTCTTGCCCAGGCCTGAGAAAAGAGAGAGAGTCTGCCCCCTACTAGATCCGGTCCCGGATCGGGGGCTACCCCTTCATGCTGACTTAGTGGCAGCAGCAGGCTTTTTGGCCTGTTTACCCTTGTTCCAAGCCTGGAATAGGGTCTTACCTTTGAAAGGGATGGACAAAAGCTTAGATTTAGATGACACATCAGCTGACCAAGACTTAAGCCATAACGCTCTACGCGCTAAAATGGCAAAACCTGAATTCTTAGCCGCTAATTTAGCAAGATGAATAAAAGAATTAGCCAACTTAAGAGCCTTAATTCTGTCCAAAATATCATCTAGTGGGGTCTCCATCTGAAGAGCCTCTTCTAGAGCCTCAAACCAAAAGGCAGCTGCAGTGGTTACAGGAACAATGCATGCTATAGGTTGAAGAAGAAAACCTTGATGAACAAAAATCTTCTTTAGGAGACCCTCTAATTTTTTATCCATAGGATAGTTGTATGCTTAGCCAGGGTAGAAATAGCTCCCTCCACCTTAGGGACTGTCTGCCACGAGTCCTTTATGGTGTCAGAAATGGGAAACATTTTCTTAAAAACAGGAGGGGGAGAGAACGGAATACCTGGTTTATCCCACTCCTTAGTAACAATGTCTGAAATCCTCTTAGGGACCGGAAACACATCAGTGTAAACAGGAACCTCTAAATATTTGTCCATTTTACACAATTTCTCTGGAACTACAATAGGGTCACAATCATCCAGAGTAGCTAAAACCTCCCTGAGCAATAAGCGGATGTGCTCTAGCTTAAATTTAAATGCCGTCATATCTGAATCTGTCTGAGAGAACATCTTTCCTGAATCAGAAATCTCTCCCTCAGACAGCAAATCCTTCATCCCTACTTCAGAACATTGTGAGGGAATATCGGATACGGCTACTAAAGCGTCAGAAGGCTCAGCATTTGTTCTTAACCCAGAGCTACTGCGCTTCCCTTGCAACCCAGGCAACTTAGATAAAACCTCTGTGAGGGTAGTATTCATAACTGAAGCCATATCTTGCAAGGTGAAAGAATTAGACGCACTAGAAGTACTTGGCGTCGCTTGTGCGGGCGTTACTGGTTGTGACACTTGGGGAGAACTAGATGGCAAAACCTGATTTCCTTCTGTCTGAGAATCATCTAATGCCAAACATTTATAAGTCAAAATATGCTGTTTGCAATGTATAGACATATCAGTACAAGTGGGACACATTCTAAGAGGGGGTTCCACAATGGCTTCTAAACAAATTGAACAATGAGTTTCCTCAGTGTCAGACATGTTTAACAGACTAGCAATAAAGCAAGCAAGCTTGGAAAACACTTTATTTAATGAAAAAAAACACAATTTGCAAAAACGGTACTGTGCCTTTAAGAGAAAAAAAGGCATACACAAACTGCAAAACAGGTTAAAATTGCTTAAATTTTTCTGAAATTTTAACAGTGTACCCACTAAGCTTTAGAAGGATTGCACCACAAGTTAATAAGCAATAAACCCCCAAATGAAAAAAACGGATTGAAAAATGTCTAAAACCGGTTAAACACTCCTACAAGCACCTTGCCACAGCTCTGCTGTGGCCCTACCTGCCCTTAGGAAGCGATAATATGGGGTTTAAAGCTTCAATTAGTCCCTCAGAAGACTCTCAGGACCTCAGGAGAAGTTGCTTGCTGCTTGTAAATGTAGGCCCCGCCCACCTCACTCGATGTTGCTGGGGCCTACACAAAACTAACAAACCCTGCCTGAAAGCCATGTGGGTTATAAACAACCCCAAAGAACCCTCAAGCAAATGTCCCATAAAACAGAAAACGTTACTCCCAGACACAAAAACGTTTGTCCCAAATTCACATAACAAACTGAGTGCCCACAAAAAATTAACCCTTTATGCAAGCTAGTAAAAACCTCTGATAACACTAGGATTACTGCTTACCCTTCCCCTAATGGGGACACTGTCAGCCTTTCTGAGTTAACAGTCTCTGCAGAAAATATGACTGAACATACCTCATTGCTGTATAGCAAGAAACCGTTCCTCACACTGAAGTTTTCCTGTACTCCTCAGCTCATGTGGGAACAGCAGTGGACCTTAGTTACAAATGCTAAGATCATCATCCTCCAGGCAGAAATCTTCATCTATGTCCTGCCTGAGAGTAAATAGTACAACACCGGTACCATTTAAAAATAACAAACACTTGATTGAAGATAAAATAAAACTAACAGTTTAACACACCTTCTCTTTACTCTTCCTGCTTTCGAGCCAGCAAAGAGAATGACTGAGGGTGGAGTTAAGGGGGGAGCTATATAGACAGCTCTGCTGTGGTGCTCTCTTTGCTACTTCCTGTCAGGAAGGACAATATCCCACAAGTTAGGATGAATCCGTGGACTCTGTACATCATGCAAAAGAAAAATCTGGAACACGTTTTACATAATTCCCTGCACGTATAAAAATTCACCACTTGACCCCTGTGCAGATGTTCACACTGTGTTATAGATAAAAAATAATAAATATATATTGCTGTTAACTACAATAGTACTGTGCATCTACGGCAAACAAGAAACTGGTTGAGAGTTACCGGGGTAGCCACAGGTGAGGCGCTAAACCGGATACACAGCTACACAATATGGTACCGGTATTAAAATGACTGACTACCCAGGTCACTATTGAGTGCAGAGGGAGCCGGTAATATGTAAACACATCCTGGTTACAATGTAACAACTGGATTGTGATATGGGGAAGATCTGTGATGTTTTAAAGTGGTTTTTCAATTCAAAGCCAATTTAATTTATCAAAAGGTGTTTTTTTTATGTCTTTTTCTACGGAGGTATTAATACTTTGCACAGGGAAAACATCTGATAATTTGTATAGAAACCCTTCCCCTGCGTATTGCAAACAGCTAGAAAACACTTTTAATGGTGTATGCATTGTTAAATACATTATTGCAAACACATGCATGCTCCTGAGCATTGTGGAAATGTCAGGGGTGTATTTTGGCGTAGACCAACTAGACCTATGTCTAGGGCAGTAGGAATTAGCGGTACCAAATATTGAGTGGTAGTTGTAATACAGTCCAAATATTTTATTTATTCATTTTATTACAAATAGTGGCTGCAAGACACCCCCCCATGTGTCCCTATTCTACATTAGTGCTAATATTAGGTTAGATTTTTTTGGGGGGGGGGATGGATACTAATGGGTAGGAGATGCCCCAGTTCAAAGAAAAGCACAACTAAATGCAACACTGGGATATGCATATATCATATTCAATTATACTACATAGTATATACATATACACACTTAGGTGACGTCATTTATTTTGCTGCAATAATCAATAGACACCTTAATCATTGTATGTTAACAATAATTTAGAGCAGGGGTATCAGTAAATCACACCTTGCCCACACACTGCAGCAATGAGAGAGAGCGCAAAGGTTATCTCCATATCTATATCTATTTCCAATCAAACATTATATAAATCGTAATTCTAGTATTTGATTTGAATTTTTATAATCAGTTGTTTCTATAAAACCATTTCTCTACATTAACAATAATATTAATGGCACTAGTTTCAATATGTCCTTTAACACAAACTTAATGTGAAGGTTATTTGAAGATTTACCGATTTGGACTCTGAAAGGCGTTACTGGCCCTTCTTTTCTGCCAACCAAAGCTGATGCCAGCAAAATATATGTCACTTCGTCCTGCAAGTCGTCAAACTCAATCGAGTTTTGGCTTCCTGGTACACGTCTTGTTGTCTCAGAAGATCCTGTCATTGCAAGAGAGATTTTCATTGGTTGTCATATTGTTTTCAGCAGACATATGACCACAGAGTGGAAAGCTCGATACATTTGTATTTTCCTACAGTACGTGACCATATGAATTACACCATGTGCAGAATTTCATGCTTATTCAATCAGACATGTAATTAAAGGGACAGTCAAGTCAATTGACTTTGATCACCAATTTTGCTTTTTTCTCTTGGTATTCTTAGTTGAAAGCTAAACCTAGTAGGTTCAAATGCTAATTTCTTAGACCTTGAAGGCCGCCTCTAATCTTAATGCATTTTGACAGTTTTTCACCACTAGAGGGCGTTAGTTCATGTGTTTCATATAGATAACATTAAGCTCATGCACGTAAATTTACAGAGGCGTGAGCACAGATTGGCTAAAATGTAAGTCTGTCAAAAGAACTGAAATAAGGGGGCAGTCTGCTGATGCTTAGATACATTATTAATATAACTGTGTTGGTTATGCAAAACTGGGGAGTGGGTAATTAAGGGATTATCTATCTTTTAAAACAACAACAATTCTGGTGTTTACTGTCTCTGTAAGGCTCTTAGCTTTAGTTTTATGGAAACATACTGCTTTCTAATAAAAAAACTCAGTGATACTTTTAGCACTAGTGACCCTGCAAGTCTATGGTTTAGATTGCAATGGGAGAGCAAAAATATTAGCTTTAATGAGCACTAACATAGCTCAAGTTAAATCAATAGTGCTCTTATTTGTGCGCTCACTTTGCAAGTAAAATGTTAGTGCTCTAGTGAAAGCATCAGGTGCTCTACGATCTGGAGGTCAGACTTCTATCAGCGTTGTGGCACACTACAAAACTCAGGTGCCAACCCGAAGGTGCACTATAGATACTGCAGAAATAGTGTTTTTCTTCTCTCAGTATATAATGTTACTGTATATGTCAAGGAAAATGTGACGTACAAGAAAACATATGGGTTATTCATGTGTTAAGCGGGTGCTTGTATTTCATACAGATTTGACTCATTGCTTGATTCAGAATATGGCTATATAGCTCTGTTAACAGAGAGTAAATATTTGTCAATTAACCCCTTTATGCCCGAGGCAAGTGTTTAACATCAGAACGAATTTCCGATTTAAACACTTGATTGAAAAACAAAATAACCTGATTCGTCGATACGATCACTTGAATTCAAGGCCGAGATCAGATCACTGGGTACTGCATACGATGCTTGGCACACCCCCTCCCCCCGCACAGAAACAAATGTACGTGGCTGTTACATATCCATAACAATGTATCATTTTGTATTCATATGGGAAAGTATTAAAGGGTTATACATTTTTTCAATCATCCATATAAATAAAGCATAGCATGTCAAAGCTTAATATATAATATATTGAGTTAACCTACTTTCGGCTAGATTACGAGTCTTGCGTTAGCCTTAAAAAGCAGTGTTGAGAGGTCCCAACGCTGCTTTTTAACGCCCGCTGGTATTACGAGTCTGGCAGGTACAGGTGTACCGCTCACTTTTCTTCCGCATCTCAAGCTTACCGCAAATCCCCTTATGTAAATTGCGTATCCTATCTTTTTAATGGGAATTGCCTAACACCGGTATTACGAGTCTTGTAAGAAGTGAGCGGTAGACCCTCTCCTGTCAAGACTCCTACCGCATTTAAAAGTCAGTAGTTAAGAGTTTTATGGGCTAACGCTGTAACATAAAACTCTTAACTAAACTGCTACAAAGTACACTATCACCCATAAACTACCTATTAACCCCTAAACCGAGCCCCCCCCCCACATCGCAAACACTTAAATAAAGTTTTTAACCCCTAATCTGCCGACCGGACATCGCTGTCACTATAATAAATATATTAACCCCTAAACCGCTGCATTCCTGCGTCGCAAACACTAGTTACATTTTATTAACCCCTAATCTGCCGTCCCTAACATCGCCGACACCTATCTACATTTATTAACCCCTAATCTGCCGCCCCCAACGTCAACGCTACTATATTAAATTTATTAACCCCTAAACCTAAGTCTAACCCTAAGTCTAACTTAAATATAATTTAAATAAAACGAAATAAAATTACTACAATTAAATAAATTATTCCTATTTAAAACTAAATACTTACCTGTAAAATAAACCTTAAGATAGCTACAATATAACTAATAGTTACATTGTATCTATCTTAAGGTTTATATTTATTTAACAGGCAACTTTGTATTTATTTTAACTAGGTAGAATAGTTATTAAATAGTTATTAACTATTTAATAACTACCTAGTTAAAATAAGTACAAATTTACCTGTAAAATAAATTTACACCTAACACTACACTATAATTAAATTAATTTACTAAATTACCTATAATTAAATACAATTAAATTAAATAAACTAAAGTACAAAAAAAACCCAACTGAATTACAGAAAATAAAAAAATAATTACAATTTTTTTAAACTAATTACACCTAATCTAATCCCCCTAATAAAATAAAAAGCCCCTCAAAATAAGAAAATTCCCTACCCTATACTAAATTACAAATAGCCCTTAAAAGGGCTTTTTGCGGGGCATTGCCCCAAAGTAATCAGCTCTTTTACCTGTAAAAAAAAATACAATACCCCCCCACATTAAAACCCACCACCCACACACCCAACCCTACTCTAAAACCCACGCAATCCCCCCTTAAAAAAACCTAACACTACCCCCTTGAAGATCACCCTACCTTGAAACGTCTTCACCGAGCCGGGCACAAGTGGACCTCCAGAGGGGCAGAAGTCTTCATCCGATCCTGGCAGAAGAGGTCCTCCAAGCGGCAGAAGTCTTCATCCAGACGGCATCTTCTATCTTCATCCATCCGGAGCGGAGCGGGTCCATCTTCAATCCAGCCGACGCGGAGCATCCTCTTCAAACGAAGTTCAAGCGAAGAATGAAGGTTCCTTTAAATTACGTCATCCAAGATGGCGTCCCTTGAATTCCGATTGGCTGATAGGATTCTATCAGCCAATCAGAATTAAGGAAGGAAAAATCCTATTGGCTGATCCAATCAGCCAATAGGATTGAGGTCAAATTCTATTGGCTGATTGGAACAGCCAATAGAATGCAACCTCAATCCTATTGGCTGATCGTATGAAGACTTCTGCCCCTCTGGAGGTCCACTTGTGCCCGGCTGGGTGAAGACGTCTCAAGGTAGGGTGATCTTCAAGGGGGTAGTGTTAGGTTTTATTAAGGGGGTATTGGGTGGGTTTTAGAGTAGGGTTGGGTGTGTGGGTGGCGGGTTTTAATGTGGGGGTGGTATTGTATTTTTTTTTACAGGTAAAAGAGCTGATTACTTTGGGGCAATGCCCCGCAAAAAGCCCTTTTAAGGGCTATTTGTAATTTAGTATAGGGTAGGGATTTTTTTATTATTTTGGGGGGCTTTTTTATTTTATTAGAGGGATTAGATTAGGTGTAATTAGTTTAAAAAAAATTTAATTATTTTTTATTTTCTGTAATTTAGTGTTTTTTTTTCCGTACTTTAGTTTATTTAATTGTAGTTAATTTAATTTAATTGTAGTTAATTGTAGTTAGTTTATGTAATTAATTTAATGATAGTGTAGTGTTAGGAGTAATTGTAATTTAGGTTAGGATTTATTTTACAGGTAAATTTGTACTTATTTTAACTAGGTAGCTATTAAATAGTTAATAACTATTTAGTAACTATTCTACCTAGTTAAAATAAATACAAAGTTGCCTGTAAAATAAATATAAATCCTAAGCTAGCTACAATGTAACTATAAGTTATATTGTAGCTAGCTTAGAGTTTATTTTATAGGTAAGTATTTAGTTTTAAATAGGAATAATTTATTTAATTGTAGTTATTTTATTTAGATTTATTTAAATTATATTTTAATTAGGGGGGTTAGGGTTAGACTTAGGTTTAGGGGTTAATATGTTTATTATAGTGGCGGCGACGTTGGCGGCGGCAGATTAGGGGTTAATAAGTGTAGGTAGGTTCCCGCGATGTTGGGGGGCAGATTAGGGGTTAATAAATATAATGTAGGGTTCGGCGATGTTGGGGGCAGCAGATTAGGGGTTCATAGGGATAATGTAGGTGGCGGCGGTGTCCGGAGCGGCAGAGTAGGGGTTAATAATTATAATGTAGGTGGCAACGATTAGGGGTTAATAAGTGTAAGATTAGGGGTGTTTAGACTCGGGGTTCATGTTAGGGTGTTAGGTGTAGACATAAAATTCCTTTCCCCATAGGAATCAATGGGGCTGCGTTAGGAGCTGAACGCTGCTTTTTTGCAGGTGTTAGGTTTTTCTTCAGCCCCATTGTTTCCTATGGGGAAATTGTGCACGAGCACGTTTAGCCAGCTTACCTCTACCGTAAGCAACGCTGGTATTGAGGTGAGATGTGGAGCTAAATTTGCTCTACACTCACCTTTTTGCGGCTAACGCCAGGTTTAAAAAAACCTGTAATACCAGCGTTGTCTTAAGGTATTGTTAAAAAAAAAAGGCTCGTTAGCAACATACCCCTGTAAACGCAAAACTCATAATCTCGGGTGTTTGGTTTTAAAACAAAGCTTCTAAATCTATTAAAAACATAATTTTTATTCTTCCAAACTGTTCAGCAACGACCGCCTATAAAATTAGGCTGTACATGGGGAAGCTTCTTCATCACGCTACATCCAATAGCGCTGCAGTAGGCATACTCTAATTTTAATATTCATGAATATATTTATTTGTTGAAAATAACACACGCACTACATAGCGCATGCGCACCTAAGCAAAAAAACAGAATTTATGCTTACCTGATAAATTACTTTCTCCAACGGTGTGTCCGGTCCACGGCGTCATCCTTACTTGTGGGAATATCTCTTCCCCAACAGGAAATGGCAAAGAGTCCCAGCAAAGCTGGCCATATAGTCCCTCCTAGGCTCCGCCCACCCCAGTCATTCGACCGACGGACAGGAGGAAAAAAATAGGAGAAACCATAGGGTGTCGTGGTGACTGTAGTTAGAGAAAATAATTCATCAGACCTGATTAAAAAACCAGGGTGGGCCGTGGACCGGACACACCGTTGGAGAAAGTAATTTATCAGGTAAGCATAAATTCTGTTTTCTCCAACATTGGTGTGTCCGGTCCACGGCGTCATCCTTACTTGTGGGAACCAATACCAAAGCTTTAAGACACGGATGAAGGGAGGGAGCAAATCAGGTTACCTAAACGGAAGGCACCACGGCTTGCAAAACCTTTCTCCCAAAAATAGCCTCCGAAGAAGCAAAAGTATAAAATTTGTAAAATTTGGCAAAAGTGTGCAGTGAAGACCAAGTCGCTGCCTTACATATCTGATCAACAGAAGCCTCGTTCTTGAAGGCCCATGTGGAAGCTACAGCCCTAGTGGAGTGAGCTGTGATTCTTTCAGGAGGTTGCCGTCCGGCAGTCTCATAAGCCAATCGGATGATGCTTTTAAGCCAAAAGGAAAGAGAGGTAGAAGTTGCTTTTTGACCTCTCCTTTTACCAGAATAGACGACAAACAGAGAAGAAGTTTGTCTGAACTCTTTTGTATATCTTCTAAGTAGAACTTTAGAGCACGGACTACATCTAAATTGTGTAGCAAACATTCCTTCTTTGAAACTGGATTCGGACACAAAGAAGGTACAACTATCTCCTGATTAATATTTTTGTTGGAAACAACCTTTGGTAGAAAACCAGGCTTAGTACGCAAAACAACCTTATCTGAATGGAACACCAGATAGGGTGGAGTACACTGTAGAGCAGATAACTCAGAAACTCTTCTAGCAGAAGAAATAGCAACCAAAAACAAAACTTTCCAAGATAACAACTTAATATCTATGGAATGTAAAGGTTCAAACGGAACCCCTTGAAGAACTGAAATAACTAGATTTAAACTCCAGGGAGGAGTCAAAGGTCTGTAAACAGGCTTGATCCTAACCAAAGCCTGAACAAATGCTTGAACATCTGGCACAACTGCCAGACGTTTGTGTAGTAGGACAGATAAAGCAGAAATCTGTCCCTTTAGAGAACTCGCAGATAATCCTTTATCCAAACCTTCTTGTAGAAAGGAAAGAATCCTAGGAATCTTTATCTTATTCCATGGGAATCCCTTGGATTCACACCAGTAGATATATCTTTTCCATGTTTTATGGTAAATCTTTCTAGCTACCGGTTTTCTGGCTTGGACCAGAGTATCTATCACGGAATCTGAAAACCCACGCTTTGATAGAATCAAGCGTTCAATCTCCAAGCCGTCAGCTGGAGGGAGACCAGATTTGGATGTTCGAATGGACCCTGAACAAGAAGGTCCTGTCTCAAAGGTAGCTTCCATGGTGGAACCGATGACATATTCACCAGGTCTGCATACCAAGTCCTGCGTGGCCACGCAGGAGCTATCAAGATCACCGAGGCCCTCTCCTGTTTGATCCTGGCTACCAGCCTGGGGATGAGAGGAAACGGTGGAAACACATACGCTAGGTTGAAGGTCCAAGGCGCTACTAGTGCATCCACTAGAGTCGCCTTGGGATCCCTGGATCTGGACCCGTAGCAAGGAACCTTGAAGTTCTGACAAGACGCCATCAGATCCACATCTGGAATGCCCCATAGTTGCGTCAACTGGGCAAAGATCTCCGGGTGGAGTTCCCACTCCCCCGGATGGAATGTCTGACGACTCAAATAATCCGCTTCCCAGTTTTTCCACACCTGGAATGTGGATCGCAGATAGGTGGCAGGAGTGATTCTCCGCCCATTGTATGATTTTGGTCACTTCTTTCATCGCCAGGGAACTCCTTGTTCCCCCCTGATGATTGAGATACGCAACAGTCGTCATGTTGTCTGATTGGAATCTTATGAATCTGGCCTTTGCTAGCTGAGGCCAAGCCCTGAGAGCATTGAATATCGCTCTTAGTTCCAGAATGTTTATCGGGAGAAGAGACTCTTCCCGAGACCACAGTCCCTGAGCTTTCAGGGATTCCCAGACCGTGCCCCAGCCCACTAGGCTGGCGTCGGTCGTGACGATGACCCACTCTGGACTGCGGAAGCTCATTCCCTGGGATAGGTGATCCTGGGTTAGCCACCAACAGAGTGAGTCTCTGGTCTTCTGATCTACTTGAATCACTGGAGACAAGTCTGTATAGTCCCCATTCCACTGTTTCAGCATGCACAGTTGTAATGGTCTTAGATGAATTTGCGCAAAAGGAACTATGTCCATTGCTGCAACCATCAATCCTACTACTTCCAAGCACTGAGCTATGGAAGGACGAGGAATAGAATGAAGAACTTGACAAGCGTTTAGAAGTTTTGACTTTCTGACTTCTGTCAAGAAAATCCTAATTTCTAAGGAATCTATTATTGTTCCCAAGAAGGGAACCCTTGTCGACGGAGACAGGGAACTTTTTTTCTATGTTCACCTTCCATCCGTGAGATCTGAGAAAGGCCAGAACGATGTTTGAGTGAGCCTTTGCCTTTGAAAGAGACGACGCTTGTACTAGAATGTCGTCCAAGTACGGTATTTTCTATGCCCCTTGGTCTTAGAACCGCTAGAAGGGATCCGAGTACCTTTGTGAAAATCCTTGGAGCAGTGGCTAACCCGAATGGGAGGGCCACAAACTGGTAATGTTTGTCCAGAAAGGCGAACCTTAGGAACTGATGATGTTCTTTGTGGATAGGGATATGTAGATACGCATCCTTTAGATCCACGGTAGTCATAAATTGACCTTCCTGAATTGTGGGTAGAATCGTTCGAATGGTTTCCATCTTGAACGATGGTACTCTGAGAAATTTGTTTAGGATCTTTAAATCCAGGATTGGTCTGAAAGTTCCCTCTTTTTTTGGAAACTACAAACAGATTTGAGTAAAATCCCATTCCTTGTTCCGCCGTTGGAACTGGGTGTATCACTCCCATCTTTAACAGGTCTTCTACACAATGTAAGAATGCCTGTCTCTTTATTTGGTTTGAGGATAAGTGAGACATGTGGAACCTTCCCCTTGGGGGTAGTTCCTTGAATTCCAGAAGATAACCCTGAGAAACTATTTCTAGCGTCCAGGGATCCTGAACATCTCTTACCCAAGCCTGAGCAAAGAGAGAGAGTCTGCCCCCTACTAGATCCGGTCCCGGATCAGGGGCTACTCCTTCATGCTGTTTTGTTAGCAGCAGCAGGCTTCTTGGCCTGCTTACCCTTGTTCCAGCCTTGCATCGGTTTCCAGGCTGGTTTGGTCTGTGAGGTATTACCCTCTTGCTTAGAGGATGCAGAATTAGAGCACGGTCCGTTCCTGAAATTACGAAAGGAACGAAAATTAGACTTATTCTTGGCTTTGAAAGGCCTATCTTGTGGGAGGGCGTGGCCCTTTCCCCCAGTGATGTCTGAGATAATCTCTTTCAATTCTGGACCAAAGAGAGTTTTACCCTTGAAGGGGATATTAAGCAATTTTGTCTTGGATGATACATCCGCTGACCAAGACTTTAGCCAAAGCGCTCTACGCGCCACAATTGCAAACCCTGAATTTTTCGCCGCTAATCTAGCTATTTGCAAAGCGGCATCTAAAATAAAAGAGTTAGCCAACTTAAGTGCGTGAACTCTGTCCATAACCTCCTCATATGGAGTCTCTCTACTGAGCGACTTTTCTAGTTCCTCGAACCAGAACCACGCTGCTGTAGTGACAGGAACAATGCACGAAATGGGTTGAAGAAGGTAACCTTGCTGTACAAAAATCTTTTTAAGCAAACCCTCCAATTTTGTATCCATATTATCTTTGAAAGCACAATTATCCTCGATAGGAATAGTAGTGCGCTTGTTTAGAGTAGAAACTGCCCCCTCGACCTTAGGGACTGTCTGCCATAAGTCCTTTCTGGGGTCGACCATAGGAAATAATTTCTTAAATATAGGAGGGGGAACAAAAGGTATGCCGGGCTTCTCCCATTCCTTATTCACTATGTCCGCCACCCGCTTGGGTATAGGAAAAGCGTCGGGGTGCACCGGAACCTCTAGGAACTTGTCCATCTTGCATAATTTTTCTGGAATGACCAGGTTGTCACAATCATCCAGAGTAGATAACACCTCCTTAAGCAGTGCGCGGAGATGCTCTAATTTAAATTTAAATGTCACAACATCAGGTTCAGCCTGTTGGGAAATTTTTCCTGAATCTGAAATTTCCCCATCTGACAAAACCTCCCTCATGGCCCCTTCAGATTGGTGTGAGGTTATGACAGAACAATTACCATCAGCGCCCTCCTGCTCTTCAGTGTTTAAAACAGAGCAATCGCGCTTTCTCTGATATGCAGGCATTTTGGATAAAATATTTGCTATGGAGTTATCCATTACAGCCGTCAATTGTTGCATGGTAATAAGCATTGGCGCGCTAGAAGTACTAGGGGCCTCCTGCGTGGGCAAAACTGGTGTAGACACAGAAGGAGATGATGTAGAACCATGTCTACTCCCTTCATCTGATGAATCATCTTGGGCAACTTCATTATCTGTGACAGTACTGTCCTTACTTTGTTTGGACTCTTTGGCACAATTATCACATAATTTAGAAGGGGGAGACACATTGACTTTCATACATATAGAACATAGCTTATCTGAAGGCACAGACATGTTAAACAGGCTTAAACTTGTCAGTAAAACACAAAAACCGTTTTAAAACAAAACCGTTACTGTCTCTTTAAATTTTAAACAGAGCACACTTTATTACTGAATATGCGAAAAAATATGAAGGAATTGTTCAAATTTTACCAAAATTTCACCACAGTGTCTTAAAGCATTAAACGTATTGCACACCAATTTTCAGAGCTTTAACCCTTAAAATAACGAAACCGGAGCCGGTTACAGTTTTAACCCCTCTACAGTCCCAGCTACAGCCTTTGCTGCGACTCTACCAAGCCCAGAGGGGAATACGATACCAAATGACGCCTTCTAGGAACTTTTCCAACTATTTTCAGGTCCTCACACATGCATCTGCATGTCTTGCTCTCAAAAACAACTGCGCAGTAATGGCGCGAAAATGAGGCTCAGCCTACAACTGGGAAGGCCCTTCCTGACTGGAAAAGGTGTCTAACATAGTGCCTGACGTTAAAAAACGTTCCCCAAGTTTATAAGTGTGAAATACCAGCATAAACATGTATAAAATGCCCAAATAAAGCAATCAATTCTGCCCATAAAAGTGTCTACCAGTTTTATAGCCCATATTAAGCCCTTTATTCTGCTTGAGACTAAGAAAATGGCTTACCGGTCCCCATGAGGGGAAATGACAGCCTTCCAGCATTACATGGTCTTGTTAGAAATATAGCTAGTCATACCTTAAGCAGAAGAGCCTGCTAACTGTTTCCCCCAAATGAAGTTACTTCATCTCAACAGTCCTATGTGGAAACAGCAAAGGATTTTAGTTACAGTCTGCTAAAATCATCTTCCTCTCACAAACAGAATTCTTCATCTCTTTCTGTTTCAGAGTAAATAGTACATACCAGCACTATTTTAAAATAACAAACTCTTGATAGTAGAATAAAAAAACTACAACTAAACACCACATACTCTTAGCCATCTCCGTGGAGATGTTGCCTGTGCAACGGCAAAGAGAATGACTGGGGTGGGCGGAGCCTAGGAGGGACTATATGGCCAGCTTTGCTGGGACTCTTTGCCATTTCCTGTTGGGGAAGAGATATTCCCACAAGTAAGGATGACGCCGTGGACCGGACACACCAATGTTGGAGAAAGTCCTGTCCGACATATTTAATATTGTCATTGTTCGTTGTTCTAGAGGAAATGCTACTAAGTCTAGGGACAAAATACTGCAAGCAACATCATGCTCATTTGACTAGGGGTGATTACCATACTCTTAAATGCAATATCTTCAGCTCCTCCATTTGCTCCGTACACTACTTCTGATGCCTGGAGCGGCACAGTCACCGCCTGCGACGTCACAAACCTCTGCTTCTCCTGCTTTGGTAATGACGTGCCTCAAGGCAGAGGAGAGGTGGGAGCCCCATGCACATGCGTGAGACTTTGAAGAGGAGACTCTGTGCATGCTGGGCACCATATTGGTTCTACCTAGGTAGACCATCGTTATAGGGCTTGAATAATAATTAAAAAGTAGGTTTGGCAGCAATAAGATTTTTAATAACAAAATACACGTAAACGCTAGCAAATAGTTAGTAGATGTAAATTACAAAGTATAATGTTATTTATGATGATTGTAAATATTGGTAACAATTTTTTGAGTTTACTATCCCTTTAATATATCTGAAACATTATGTATTCACTGTATAGGCTTAGCCTTTGTATTTAAAGGGATAGGAAAATAAATAAACTTGGATGATTAAGATAGAGGGGCCTATTTATCAAGCCGTCAACTTACTTGCATTCGATGGCACCAATACGCTCGCCTAAGATCGCCTAACATCACTGCCGCTGACCTGAATACGCTCTCGAAAGTTGCCAAAAAAGCAGTCAAAAAGCCGCGCACCAAGTACGGGCAATGAGCAGCAGACTATTGTTAACTAACAGTCATCGATCTTGCTGCTCTTCGGCTTTTTCCCAGCTTTATTGGTATACTGTCACTAAACATCACCACTATACTATACTGTTTTACCCCGAAACCGCCGCTCCCAGACCCCGCCACCACCTACATTATGGTATTAATCCCTAATCTGCCGCCCCCTACACCGCCGCCACCTACATTACATTTATTAACCCCTAATCTGCCGCCCCAAACGTCGCAGCCACTATAACTAAAGTTATTAACCCCTAAACCTAAGTCTAACCACTAACACCCCCTAACTTAAATATAATTTAAATAAATCTAAATAAAATTACTATCATTACCTAAATTATTCCTATTTAAAACTAAATACCTGTAAAATAAACCCTAAAATAGCTACAATATAACTAACATTGTAGCTAGCTTAGGGTTTATTTTTATTTTACAGGCAAGTTTGTATTTATTTTAACTAGGTAGAATAGTTACTAAATAGTTATTAACTATTTACTAACTACCTAGCTAAAATAAATACAAACTTACCTGTAAAATAAAACCTAACCTAAGTTACAATAACACCTAACACTACACTACAATTAAATAAATTAACTAAATTAACAACAATTAAATAAAATAAATTAAATAAATAAATAAATTAGTTTAAAGCTTTGATAATTTCTTTTTTATTTTTTGTAACTTAGTGTAACTTTTTGTGTTTGTTTGTTATTTTTTGTAACTTAGTTATTTGTAACTTAGTAATTTTTTAGTGTAGATTTAAATTATTTGAGTAGGGTTAGGTGTTTAAATATATAATATATTTATTTTAATTTGTAGTTTTATGTTATTTTAGTATAAAAGTTAGGTTAGATTAATTATTAATTTAATATAGTTTAATGTAATTTTATTATAATAGTTAGAATAGGTTAATTATTAGTTTAATATAGTTTAATTTAATTTTAAAGCGAAGTTTAAATTTATTATAAGATAGGAATGAGTTAATATTTAATATAAAGTTAACGGGTTGTTAGGTTCAGGGATTAATAGGTTAATTTAGTTTATGACGATGTGGGGGGCTGGCGGTTTAGGGGTTAATACATTTATTCAATTGTGGTGGGCTCCGGGAGCGGCAGGATAGGGGTTAATAACTTTATGTAGGTGGCGGCGGTATAGGGGGTAGTAGATTTGGGGTTAATAAGTATAATGTAGGTGGTGGTGGGCTCTGGGAGCGGCGGTTTAGGGGTTAATAAGTTTATTTAGTTGCGGCGGGGTCCAGGAGCGGCGGGATAGGGGTTAATAACATTATGTAGGTGGCGGCGGTGTAGGGGGCGGCAGATTAGGGGTGTTTAGACTCGGGGTACATGTTAGGGTGTTAGGTGTAAACGTAACTTATATTCTCCCATAGGAATCAATGGCATATTGGGCAGCAGCGAACATGACCTTTCGCTGCTTTCAGATTCCCATTGATTCCTATGGCATCCGCCGCCTCCAGGGCTGAGGATTGAAAACCAGGTACGCTGGGCCGGAATAGTGCCGAGCGTACCTGGTAGGTATTTGATAAATGGCAAAAGTAGTCAGATAGTGCCAAATTTGCATTCTGAACATCTGTAGTGACGTAAGCATCGATCTGTGTCGGACTGAGACCGGCAGATCGTATGTTACGTCACAAAATTCTACTTTTGCCAGTCTGTAGGGTTTGATAACTAAGGCGAATCAGGCTCTCCACAATTACGCTGCGGAATTCCAGCGTATTTGCGGTTGACAGCTTGATAAATAGAGGCCAGAGTATGTAATTTTGAGATACTTTCAAATTCCCTTCTATTTTCAAATGTGCTTTTTTCTCTTATTATCAGTTGTTGAAAAAGAATACGCACATATCTTACACTAGTGGGAGCTAGCTGCTGATTGGTGTCTGCACACATTTGTCTCTTGTGATTGGCTAACTAGATGTGTTCAGCCAGCTGCCAGTAGTGCAATGCTGTTCCTTCAGCAAAGGATAACAAGAGAATGAAGCAGATTGGATAATAGAAGTAAAATGGAAAGTTGTTTAACACTGTATGTTCTATCCAAAAAATGGAAGAAAATGTATGGGTTTCCTGTCCATTTAAGTATCTACATTGTTACAATACTTTATCACAGTTATTTATTTGTTATTCTGACTTCTGTTTTACAAGAGTGTTGTATGAAAAGATAAAGGAGAGTCACCGTCAGGTCCACGGATCACAATCTTGTATTCTGTGGCTCCTGGCACTTGAGTCCATGTGAAACGGATTCTTCCGTCCCCGACACGTGATACTTGCAGGTCTGTGATCGCTCCAATAGGCGCCTCAATCTCTGAAATATAAAATTAATGGTGCGTTCAATAAAATATCTAGAAAAAGTTTTATTCTAAGACAGAAGGCTTGTATTCAAATGAGACTATTCTCTGTGGGTAAAATGCATAAATAAATCCGCTAATATTCATTCTACAAAATGTCAGTTTTTACTGTTGTTAAACCATTTAAGGCCAGATGGCAAGTGGAGCGCTATTTAGCGCTATAGCTCACGTGCAAACTACACCGGAAGTAAATTGTTAACACGTGCAGGCTAGCTAACCTCTTCTCTCCATAGACTCCAATCGAGAGCACAACTTTAAAAAAATGCAACATCTCATTAGACAGATATCGCTAACTCAAAGTGAGTAATAAATATTTTACATTTCTATGCTCTTTTTATTTATAAATATTTATTTGTATATATATATATATATATATATATATATATAACGTTATTTTAAATAAATATAAATCTATACCTATATATTTATAGGAAATAGGAATACACACACACATATATATATATATATATATATATATATATATATATATATATATATACACATACACACAAAGATAGATATATAAATAAATATTTAGAAATATAAAGTACTTTTTCTTTTAAGTGAAGAACAATGGATTATAAAGTATTTACAGTAAAAAACATAATTCATATTAATATTCAATAAAAATAAATGTTCTTATTTTGCAGGTATCTGAGTGGAAAGGGCTCCAAAGTATATATATGCATATATATGTATAATATACTGTACATATATACACATATAAACAAATGAATACAATGTATACACATATAAACAGTATATACATACATACATATACATATTTAGATATTATATATATACATATATACATATATATATATATATATATATATATATATATATATATATATAAATATATTGTATATAAACTCCAGTAAGGCACTCTCCGCTATAAAGTTATCAAATTCTGCTTTATTGAGTGACACAACCCCGAAACGTCACTCAATAAAGCAGAATTTGATATATATAACACACAGAGAAAGTCCAGCACTCGCTTGCAAGCTCTCAGCTAAGATTAAAAGCAAAACTGGAGGAGTTAGTTACCGCATCTGGCCAAATGGGACAAGCCCATGTACCCTATCAAGGTCTCTCCCAATACCTGGGTCCCTAATACAGCCATCCAAATGCAAGCTCTCAATCAAACAAACTAGGAACAAGTCAAGGGTTCACAGACATATGCAATCACCCAGACATATACAAATCACGGAAGGGGACTGCACTCTCAGACTGGACTGGGTACACATATGCCAATCTTTACATGAATAATGTTGAGGAAAAATTTGTTTACAGTAATCATCAATTTTTAGAATATGGCGCCACCTAATGGCAAATTCATTGATGATGTGTTTGGCATATGGTGGGGCAACGAAGACCACATCTTTCTGTTTGTAGAGGAACGCAATTATGAGGTAAATGGTATATTTGGACACTGTGATTTATAAGAAAGGGTCAGAATTAATAATTTACATACATCGTAAGGAAACGGATCGCAATACCCTTGACAGTTTTCATAACCATAGACTAAAGGATTCCCTTCCTAGGAGTCAGTTAATTAGAGTTAATAGAATAGTCAGTGAGGACGCTACGTAAGAAATAAGATTAACTGAAATAGGGAAGAAGTTCCTGGAAAGAGGATACCCTAAAGAGTTAATTGATAAGGAAACATAAAATATGCCATGAAAGGGGTAATATAAATAAAAATATGGCCAAACAGACAAACAATGATAGGTTAATATTTGTATCCCAGTTCAATGATCATAGCGAGAAAATTGCTCACATCATTAGAAAACATTGGCATATAATCCATGATTGTTATAAAGATATAAAAATACTACAAAATATGACCAATTATGGCACACAGGCGAGTTAAAAATCTTAATGATATTTTGGTATAATCAGACTTGGGTCCTAAATGTGGCAGGAAGGAGAGATATATTACTGAAAGAATAATGGTTGCTACCCTTTTTTTAGGGTGTAGCAATTGCTAATCGATAATAAAAGGTAGAGAATTTGTCCACCCTAGAAGTGGCCATAAATTTAAATTAAAATCATATTATTATAAAATGCCCATGTTCTAAAATCTATATTGGGGAAACAACACGTAAAATGTGAGAAAGATTAAATCAGCATAGTCCAACATTAGGAAGAAAGATGATCAAGTACCTGTAGCCTGCCATTTTGTAGAATGTGGTCATCAAATAAATCAACTTGGATGACAAATCATTGATCAGATTGATATACCTAGAAAAGGGGGAAGTAGAGAGCTTCTTCTAAAACAGAGAGAAGCATTTTGGATCCATAAACTGGATACCATGCACCCTAAAGGTTTAAATAGGGAATTGGACCTTTCAGTCTTCCTCTAGGCATATATTATATAATATAATCTTGTTTATATCCTGACTTTATAAGTTTCCTTTTGATAATACATATATGGATAAAGAAGTATGAAAACTTTAAAATGATTTTATACTATGATTTGTACAAATACTCTTAGCACTTTACTGTCACCTAGATTAAGAGTTTTGCGCTAAACAGGGTGCAAAACTAACGCCAAAAATATTGCATTATTGCACTCTCCATAATGCCCTTGAAGAATCAAATCAGCCAATAGGAATGCAAGGTACACCATTTTGAAACAGCTACCTTGCATTCATCTTTAGTGTACGGCGGTGACCGTATGAAGAGGACTCTCCGTGCAGGATGTCATTGCCGATCCAGGATAGCTCCGCGCTGCTGGGATAAAGATAGAATAAGCCTCCATGATGGATGAAGATGTCACCGCCTGGATGAAGACTTCTCGCCGCCAAGATGGAGATAGATTTCAGGACTTCAGGAACCGTGAGTAGATATTCTGGGTTTAGTATTAGGTATTCTTTTATTTTTTTGGGAATTGGTTTGTTTTCAGATTAGGGCTTTGGGCAAAGTGTAAAAGAGCTGAATGCCCTTTTAAGGGCAGTGAAAAAGAGCTGAATGCTCTTTTAAGGGCAATGTCCATATATTAACATAAGGGTTAATATTTGTATCCCAGTTCAATGATCATAGCGAGAAAATTGCTCACATCATTAGAAAACATTGGCATATAATCCATGATTGTTATAAAGATATAAAAATACTACAAAATATGACCAATTATGGCACACAGGCGAGTTAAAAATCTTAATGATATTTTGGTATAATCAGACTTGGGTCCTAAATGTGGCAGGAAGGAGAGATATATTACTGAAAGAATAATGGTTGCTACCCTTTTTTTAGGGTGTAGCAATTGCTAATCGATAATAAAAGGTAGAGAATTTGTCCACCCTAGAAGTGGCCATAAATTTAAATTAAAATCATATTATTATAAAATGCCCATGTTCTAAAATCTATATTGGGGAAACAACACGTAAAATGTGAGAAAGATTAAATCAGCATAGTCCAACATTAGGAAGAAAGATGATCAAGTACCTGTAGCCTGCCATTTTGTAGAATGTGGTCATCAAATAAATCAACTTGGATGACAAATCATTGATCAGATTGATATACCTAGAAAAGGGGGAAGTAGAGAGCTTCTTCTAAAACAGAGAGAAGCATTTTGGATCCATAAACTGGATACCATGCACCCTAAAGGTTTAAATAGGGAATTGGACCTTTCAGTCTTCCTCTAGGCATATATTATATAATATAATCTTGTTTATATCCTGACTTTATAAGTTTCCTTTTGATAATACATATATGGATAAAGAAGTATGAAAACTTTAAAATGATTTTATACTATGATTTGTACAAATACTCTTAGCACTTTACTGTCACCTAGATTAAGAGTTTTGCGCTAAACAGGGTGCAAAACTAACGCCAAAAATATTGCATTATTGCACTCTCCATAATGCCCTTGAAGAATCAAATCAGCCAATAGGAATGCAAGGTACACCATTTTGAAACAGCTACCTTGCATTCATCTTTAGTGTACGGCGGTGACCGTATGAAGAGGACTCTCCGTGCAGGATGTCATTGCCGATCCAGGATAGCTCCGCGCTGCTGGGATAAAGATAGAATAAGCCTCCATGATGGATGAAGATGTCACCGCCTGGATGAAGACTTCTCGCCGCCAAGATGGAGATAGATTTCAGGACTTCAGGAACCGTGAGTAGATATTCTGGGTTTAGTATTAGGTATTCTTTTATTTTTTGGGGAATTGGTTTGTTTTCAGATTAGGGCTTTGGGCAAAGTGTAAAAGAGCTGAATGCCCTTTTAAGGGCAGTGAAAAAGAGCTGAATGCTCTTTTAAGGGCAATGTCCATACAAATGCCCCATTAGGGGCAATAGGTAAATTTGTTTTTTTTTTAGAGTTAGTTTTTTTATTTTGGGGGTTGGTTGGGTGGTGGGTTTTACTGTTGGGGGTACTTTGTATTTTTTGCCAGGTAAAAGAGCTGTTTAACTTAGGGCAATGCTCTACAAAAAAACCTTTTAAGGGCTATTGGTAGTTTATTGTAGGTTAGGGGGTGTTTTTATTTTGGGGGGGGCTTTTTTATTTTTATAGGGCTATTAGATTAGGTCTAATTGTTTTCTTTCCTAACACATGGAGAGTCCACAATGTCATTCCAATTACTAGTGGGCTATTCAATGCATGGCCAGCAGGAGGAGGCAAAGTGCACCCCAGCAAAGCTGTTAAGTGTAACTTCCCTTACCCGTAATGCCCAGTCATTCTCTTTGCCTCTGTCAATAGAGGAGTGCGAAGTTGGTCTCTGAAGATATTTAATCCTTTTATGGGTATTTTTCACTGCAAGCACGGATTGGGGTATAGCCGAGTCCATGTCAATCTCTTTAGTAATAGTAGTGGTGGCTTTTAGCAGTTAAAAGGTGGCGAGGTAGTCTTTGCTTCATTTTTAACACTTGCTACCCCTTTGCAGAAAGCCAGGCTTGGTTACTCTGATCTTTCTGTTACTACAGGTCCCTGACAGGCAGTGGAGTACCAGTCACACCTTAGTAGCTGTCATTTGCCCTGTAGCTGGATCCACACTAGGTAAGTGCTTTTGCCTTCTAGGTACTGGACAGCACTATTGAGGTTATCTCTTTAAGTGGACATAATTTGGAACTTAGATATCCTTTTAAGACTAGGATACATTTAGGCAACTTTACTGACTCTAGGGGAGCTAGTGGCTTTCTGTTTTTCATGCACTTTAGAGTGAGACTTTGAGAGACTTAAGGGAGCGTTTTATAATAACGTTTCCCTTAATACTTGACAAAGGGGTCCTTTTTTATTTATAAGTAGCGATGTGTGCTTACTGTTTATTTATTAATGTGCAAGTGTGTCATTAGTGCATACATTATGGGGCCGTTTAAGTTGAACTTTGCACCATTTCTATCTGTGGCGCAGTTAATTTTTGGCTGGTCTCGTGACTGCTGGTGTGTAATGCTGTGAGGTGCTGACATTAATCTTGCTGATCGGAGTATTGTAGAACCGCTAATCTCTACTGGACTACTCAGCCTTCCATATCCTTACTAGTGGGTACTCATTCTGGTAACGGTAGGAGTCAGACGCTTAGGGGTCAATTTATTAAAGTCTGGCTGACATGATACTCCATAGCGAATCATGTCCTCCAGACATTGCTGAATGCGGACAGCATACACTGTCCGTATTCAGCATTGCACAAGCAGTTCTAGTGAACTGCTTGTGCTATACCGCCCCCTGCAGATTCAAGCAGGGGGTGTCAATCAGCCCGATCATATAGGATCGGGCGGATAGCTGTACGCAGCCTCAGAGGTGGCATATGAGTTAAGGAGCAGTGTTCTATAGACCGCTGCTTCTTAACTCCTGTTTCCAGCGAGCCTAAAGGCTCATGCGAAAACAGGGTGAATTGGCCAAATTTGGCCTATAATAAATTGACCCCTTAGCCTATTGTCTGAGGTGGGGTATTAAAGTTTTACCTTAATTTTATTCCTATCGTTTTTGCTCATTTTGAAATAAGTTTTTAATGGCATTCTTATTATTTGTTTTTTAGTGGGAGTTAGTTTCCATAGCTATGGAACCAAAACAGGATCAGCCCATGAGGCCAATTTAACAAATGTCTTGCGGACCTGATCCGACAGTACGGATCAGGTCCGCAAGACATTGCTGAATGCAATACGCTCTCCGTATTCAGCATTGCACCACTCATACTCATTTGGGTTGAATTCCGGTGATTCCTGTCTGCCTGCTCAGAGTAGGTGGACAGGGTTATGGAGCAGCGGTCTTTGTGACCGCTGCTCCATAACTTGTGTTTCTGGCGAGTCTGAAGACTCGCCAGAAACACGAACCGTCAAGCTCCGTTCGGAGCTTGATAGATAGGTCCCCATGTATTTAGACAAATGTTTATTATGTTTAGAGAACCAAATTATTTTGCCTATGCAATTTTGTTCTTCATGTTTAGCTAAGACTTTAAAATTTAAGGACAAATTACTCCCTTCTGAGCTAAGTGTCTCTCAGGAAACTACTGTGCCTGATATGCCTCAGCTTTCTCCTCAGACGTCCCAAGCTTTAGTAGTTTCTTACTCTTTGCCTCCTGATTCTCAATAACCCCCTGGGGGTATTTATTTACCTTGGGATTTTGCCGCTCAAATTAATTCTGCAGTTTCTGCGGCTTTGTCTGCTTTCTCTTCTGCAGTTAAGCGTAAGGGAAAATCTAGACATTTGTCGGCTAGTAAAGCTTCTGACCCCTCTAGGTCTACTTAAGCCATTTCTCATTTGTCTGATGAGGAGAATATTTCAGTAGCTTCTGAAGGTGAAATCTCAGACTCTGACACTTTAGCAGAAAAATCTTCAGATTCTGAAGAGGTCAATTTTAGATTTAAGCTTGAACGCCTCCGGTTACTACTGAAGGAGGTTCTAGCTACTTTAGATGACTCTGAACCTTTGGTTGCTGTCAACCCCACAGAGTCTCCTAAACTGGATAGAGATTATGATTCTTCATCTTCCAAGGAAGATGTCTGAAATTATAGCTCAGGAATGGGATAAACCAGGGGTTCCTTTTTCCCCTTCCGCTATTTTTAAAAATATGTTTCCTGTTGCTGACTCCATTCGTGACTCATGGTGCACTGTGCCTAAAGTAGAAGGAGCTAAGAGAACTACTATTTCTATAGAGGATAGTTGATCTTTTAAAGATCCAATGGATAAGAAGCTAGAGGCTTACTTAAAAAAGATGTACATACATCAAGGATTACAGTGGCAACCTGCGGCGAGTATTGCCACAGTTGCAGGTGCAGCATCTTATTGGTGAGATCTTATTTTAGAGGAAACTACGGTAGAGGAGATCCAAGATAGGGTCAAAGCCAATACCTTTATCTGTAATGCAAACATGCAGATAATTAGAAAAAACAGATATATCTAGGAAAAGTGGCACTATATCCCAGATAATATCAGCAAGAGGCGCCTCACCAAATAATAAATCAAAATCTATACGTATCAATGCTATACAAAAATATATATAAATATATAACATAATTTATGTAAGAATTTACCTGATAAATTAATTTCTTTCATATTGGCAAGAGTCCATGAGCTAGTGACGTATGGGATATACATTCCTACCAGGAGGGGCAAAGTTTCCCAAACCTCAAAATGCCTATAAATACACCCCCCACCACACCCACAATTCAGTTTAACGAATAGCCAAGAAGTGGGGTGATAAGAAGGAGCGAAAGCATCAACAAGGAATTGGAATAATTGTCCTTTATACAAAAAAATCATAACCACCACAAAAAGGGTGGGCCTCATGGACTCTTGCCAATATGAAAGAAATGAATTTATCAGTTAAGTTCTTACATAAATTATGTTTTGTTTCATGTAATTGGCAAGAGTCCATGAGCTAGTGACGTATGGACACATACCTGACATCAATTCTAATGATATCAAAAATGGCATCACAAATGAAATTATTAGCATGTTGAATTAGCTTAACAATGCTATACACATTAGGATCTGGTACTTGTTGCGCTAAAGTTTCCAACCAAAAAGTTGAAGCTGCAGCAACATCAGCCAAAGAAATAGCAGGCCTAAGAAAATGACCTGAACATAAATAAGCCTTCCTTAGATAAGATTCAAGCTTCCTATCTAAAGGATCTTTAAAAGAAGTACTATCTGCCATAGGAATAGTAGTACGCTTTGCAAGAGTAGAGATAGCCCCATCAACTTTGGGGATCTTTTCCCAAAACTCCAATCTATCAGTCGGCAAAGGGTACAGTTTCTTAAACCTTGAAGAAGGAGTAAATGAAGTACCCAGACTATTCCATTCCCTAGAAATTACATCTGAAATAGCATCAGGAACTGGAAAAACCTCTGGAATAACTACATGAGGTTTAAAAACCGAATTTAAATGTTTACTGGTTTTAATATCAAGAGGACTAATCTCCTCCATATCTAATGCAATCAACACCTCTTTTAATAAAGAATGAATATACTCCATTTTAAATAAATATGAAGTTTTGTCAGTGTCAATATCTGAGGCAGAATCTTCTGAACCAGATAGATCCTCATCAGAGATAGATAAATCAGAATGCTCTCGGTCATTTAAAAATTCATCAAATTTATGAGAAGTTTTAAAAGACCTTTTACGTTTATTAGAAGGTGGTATAACAGACAGGGCCTTCTGAATAGAATTAGAAACAAATTCTCTCACATTAACAGGAATATCCTGAACATTAGATGTTGAAGAAAACAACAGGTAATGGATTACTACTAATGGAAATATTGTCTGCTTTTGAAAGTTTTACAGCCGGAGGAACAGTTACCACAAGTTTACAACAAATGCACTTAGCTTTGGTAGAACCGACATCAGGCAGCAGCATTCCAGAAGTAGATTCTGAGACAGGGTCAGATTGAGACATCTTGCAATATGTAATAGAAAAAACAACATAAAAAGCAAAATTATCAATTTCCTTATATGACAGTTTCAGGAATGGGAAAAAATGCAAACAGAATAAGCCTCTTAATATCAGCAAGAGGCGCCTCACCAAATAATAAATCAAAATCTATACGTATCAATGCTATACAAAAATATATATAAATATATAACATAATTTATGTAAGAATTTACCTGATAAATTAATTTCTTTCATATTGGCAAGAGTCCATGAGCTAGTGACGTATGGGATATACATTCCTACCAGGAGGGGCAAAGTTTCCCAAACCTCAAAATGCCTATAAATACACCCCCCACCACACCCACAATTCAGTTTAACGAATAGCCAAGAAGTGGGGTGATAAGAAGGAGCGAAAGCATCAACAAGGAATTGGAATAATTGTCCTTTATACAAAAAAATCATAACCACCACAAAAAGGGTGGGCCTCATGGACTCTTGCCAATATGAAAGAAATGAATTTATCAGTTAAGTTCTTACATAAATTATGTTTTGTTTCATGTAATTGGCAAGAGTCCATGAGCTAGTGACGTATGGGATAGCAAATACCCAAGATGTGGAACTCCACACAAGAGTCACTAGAGAGGGAGGGATAAAAATAAAGACAGCCAATTCCGCTGAAAAAAGAATCCACAACCCAAATCAAAAGTTTTATTCTTTATAATGAAAAAAACTGAAATTATAAGCAGAAGAATCTAACTGAAACAGCTGCCTGAAGTACTTTTCTACCAAAAACTGCTTCTGAAGAAGAGAAAACATAAAAATGGTAGAATTTAGTAAAAGTATGCAAAGAAGACCAAGTTGCTGCTTTGCAAATCTGATCAACAGAAGCTTCATTCTTAAAAGCCCAGGAAGTAGAAACTGACCTAGTAGAATTTACCCGACTCCAAATAAGCATGATGAATCAAAAGCTTTAACCAAGACGCCAAAGAAATGGCAGAAGCCTTCTGACCTTTCCTAGAACCAGAAAAGATAACAAATAGACTAGAAGTCTTTCTGAAATCTTTAGTAGCTTCAACATAATATTTCTAAGTTCTTACCACATCCAAAGAATGTAAACATCTTTCCAAAGAATTCTTAGGATTAGGACACAACGAAGGGACAACAATTTCTCTACTAATGTTGTTGGAATTCACAACTTTAGGTAAAAATTTAAATGAAGTCCGCAAAACCGCCTTATCCAGATGAAAAATCAGAAAAGGAGACTCACAAGAAAGAGCAGATAATTCAGAAACTCTTCTAGCAGAAGAGATGGCCAAAAGGAACAATACTTTCCAAGAAAGTAATTTAATGTCCAGAGAATGCATAGGCTCAAACGGAGGAGCCTGTAAAGCTCTCAAAACCAAATTAAGACTCCAAGGAGGAGAAATTGGCTTAATGACAGGCTTGATACGAACCAAAGCCTGTACAAAACAATGAATATCAGGAAGATTAGCAATTTTTCTGTGAAACAGAACAGAAAGAGCAGAGATTTGTCCTTTCAAGGAACTTGCAGACAAACCCTTATCCAAACCATCCTGAAGAAACTGTAAAATTCTAGGAATTCTAAAAGAATTTATGAGACGAACACAATGAAATGTAAGTCTTCCAAACTCGGTAATAAATCTTTCTAGACACAGATTTGCGAGCCTGCAACATAGTATTAATCACTGAGTCAGAGAAACCTCTATAACTAAGCACTAAGCGTTCAATCTCCATACCTTCAAATTTAATGATTTGAGATCCTGATGGAAAAATGGACCTTGAGATAGAAGGTCTGGCCTTAACGGAAGTGGCCAAGGTTGGCAACTGGATATCCGAACATGATCCGCATACCAAAACCTGTGTGGCCATGCTGGATCCACCAGCAGTACAAATGAACGCTCCATTATGATTTTGGAAATCACTCTGGGAAGAAGAACTAGAGGCGGAAAGACATAAGCAGGTTGATAATTCCAAGGAAGAGACAACGCATCCACTGCTTCCGCCTGAGGATCCCTGGACTTGGACAGATACCTGGGAAGTTTCCTGTTTAGATGAGAAGCCATCAGATCTATTTCTGGAAGCCCCCACATCTGAACAATCTGAATAAACACATCTGGGTGAAGAGACCATTCTCCCGGATGTAAAGTCTGGCGACTGAGATAATCCGCTTCCCAATTGTCTATACCTGGGATATGGACCGCAAAGATTAGACAGGAGCTGGATTCCGCCCATGCAAGTATCCGAGATACTTCTTTCATAGCTTGAAGACTGTGAGTTCCACCTTGATGTTTGATATACGCCACAGTTGTGACATTGTCTGTCTGAAAACAAATAAACGGTTCTCTCTTCAGAAAAGGCCAAAACTGAAGAGCTCTGAGAATCGCACAGAGTTCCAAAATATTCGCCTAGATTTAGAGTTTTGTCGGTAAAGACCCGCGTAGCTAACGCTGCTTTTTTTCCCAGCGCACCCTTTAAACAATGCTGGTATTTAGAGTTGTCTAAGGAAACAATGGGGCAGTTTGGGCTGCAAAAAAGCAGCGTTCAGCTCCTAAAGCAGCCCCATTGTTTCCTATGGGGAAACACTCTCTAAGTCTGCACCTAACACCCTAACATGAACCCCGAGTCTAAACACCCCTAACTTTACACTTATTAACCCCTAATCTGCCGCATCCGCTAACGCTGACACCTGCATTATACTATTAACCCCTAATCTGCCGCTCCAGACACAGCCGCAACCTACATTATAGCTATGAACCCCTAATCTGCTGCCCCTAACATCACCGACACCTACATTATATTTATTAACCCCTAATCTGCCCACCCCAACATCGCCGCAACCTAACTACAAGTATTAACCCCTAATCTGCCGACCAGACCTCGACGCCACTATAATAAATGTATTAACCCCTAAACCGCCGCACTCCAGCCTCGCAAACACTATAATAAATTGTATTAACCCCTAATCTGCCCTCCCTAACATCGCCGCCACCTACCTACAATTATTAACCCCTAATCTCCCACCCGCAACGTCGCCGCTACTATAATAAAGTTATTAACCCCTAAACCTAAGTCTAATCCTCACCCTAACACCCCCCCTAACTTAAATATAATTTAAATTAAATAAAATAAATATTCCTATAATTAAGTAAATTAATCCTATTTAAAACTAAATACTTACCTAGAAAATAAACCCTAATATAGCTACAATATAAACAATAACTATATTGTATCTATTTTAGGATTTATATTTATTTTACAGGCAACTTTGTATTTATTTTAACTATTTAATAGCTACCTAGTTAAATCCGGGCGATGTGGTCCTCCATCCGGGCGAAGTCTTGATCCAAGCGGCAAAGAAGAGGTCCTCCATCCGGGCGATGTCTTCTTCCAAGCGGCATCTTCTATCTTCTGTCTTCCGGATCCATCTTCATCCCGCCGACGCGGGACATCCTCCTTCCCCAATGGACTAACAACGAATGAAGGTTCCTTTAAGGAACGTCATCCAAGATGGCGTCCCTCGAATTCCGATTGGCTGATAGGATTCTATCAGCCTATCAGAATTAAGGTAGGAAAAATCTGATTGGCTGATTCAAGACTTCGCCCGGATGGAGGACCACATCGCCCGGATTGGATGAAGACTTCGACTCGGCTGAGTGAAGACGACTCAAGGTAGGGAGATCTTCAGGGGGTTAGTGATAGGTTTTTTTAAGGGGGGTTTGTGTGAGTTAGAATAGGGGTATGTGGGTGGTGGGTTGTAATGTTGCGGGGGGATATTGTATTTTCTTTTGCAGGTAAAAGAGCTGATTACTTTGGGGCAATGCCCCGCAAAAAGCCCTTTTAAGGCTTAAATTACTTTTGTAATTTAGAATAGGGTAGGGAATTTTATTATTTTGGGGGGCTTTTTTATTTTATTAGGGGGCTTAGATTAGGTGTAATTAGATTAAAATTCTTGTAATATTTTTTTATTTTTTGTAATTTAGTGTTTGTTTTTTTTGTATTATAGATTAGTCTATTTAATTGTATTTTAGTTTAGCTAATTGTAGGTAATTTATTTAATTAATTTAATGATAGTGCAGTGTTAGGTTTAATTGTAACTTAGTTTAGGATTTATTTTACATGTAATTCTGTAATTATTTTAACTAGGTAGCTATTAAATAGTTAATAACTATTTAATAGCTATTGTACCTAGTTAAAATAAATACAAAGTTGCCTGTAAAATAAATATAAATAATAAAATAGATACAATGTAATTATTATTTATATTGTAGCTATATTAGGGTTTATTTTCTAGCTAAGTATTTAGTTTTAAATAGGATTAATTTATTTAATTATAGGAATATTATTTCATTTAATTTAAATTATATTTCTGTTAGGGGGGTGTTAGGGTTAGGGTTAGATTTAGGCTTAGGGGTTAATACATTTATTATAATGGCGGCGAGGTCCAGTCAGCAGATTAGGGGTTAATAAGTGTAGGTAAGGTAGCAGCGACGTTGGGGGGGGTGCAGATTAGGGGGTAATATAATAATACAGGTGTTGGCGATGTTAGGGGCAGCAGATTAGGGGTTCATAGGGATAATGTAGGTTGTGACGGTGTCCGGTCGGCAGATTAGGGATTAAAAAAATTTATTATAGTGGCAGCAATGTGGGGGGGCCTCGGTTTAGGGGTACATAGGTAGTTTATGGGTGTTAGTGTACTTTGTAGCACAGTAGTTAAGAGCTTTATGTTCCCGCGTTAGCCCATAAAGCTCTTAACTACTGACTTTTTTGTCGGCAGGAGTCTTGTCGGTAGAGGGTCTACCGCTCAGTTCTTCCAAGACTCTAAATATCAGCATTAGGCAGATCCCATAGAAAAGATAGGATACGCAATTGACGTAAGGGGATCTGCGGTAGCCTGGAGTCGCGGTAAGGAAGTGAGTGTTAGACCCTTTCCTGGCTGACTCTAAATACCAGCGGGTGGTAAAAAGCAGCGTTAGGACCCCTTAACGCTGCTTTTGACGGCTAACGCCAAACTCTAAATCTAGCCGATTGATTGATATTCTCGCCTCTTGAGATTTCCAAACCCCCTGCGCTGTCAGAGATCCCCAGACAGCTCCCCAACCTGAAAAACTTGCATCTGTTGTAATCACGGTCCAGGTTGGACGAACAAAACTAAACGATGGTGATCTAACCACCAAGTCAGAGATAGTTGAATATTGGGATTTAAGGATATTAATTGTGATATCTTTGTATAATCCCTGCACCATTGGCTCAGCATACAAAGCTGAAGAGGTCTCATGTAAAAACGAGCAAAGGGGATTGCCTCCGATGCTGCAGTCATGAGCCCTAAAAACTCCATGCACATAGCTACTGAAGGGAATGACTGAGACTGAAGGTTCCGACAAGCTGAAACCAATTTCAGACGTCTTTTGTCTGTTAGAGACAAAGTCATGGATACTGAATCTATTTGGAATCCAAACAAAGGTTACCCTTGTCTGAGGAATCAAGGAACTTTTTGGTAAATTGATCCTCCAACCATGTCTTTGAAGAAACACTAGTTGATTTGTGTGAGATTCTGCAGAATGTAAAGACTGAGCAAGTACCAAAATATCGTCCAAATAAGGAGACACCGCAATACCCTGCCCTCTGATTACAGATAGTAGGGCACCGAGAACCTTTGAAAACATCCTTGGAGCTGTTGCTAGGCCAAAAGGAAGAGCAACAAATTGGTAATGCTTGTCTAGAAAAGAGAATCTCAGGAACTGATAGTGATCTGGATGAATCAAAATATGAAGATATGCATCCTGTAAGTCTATTGTGGACATATAATGCCCTTGCTGAACAAAAGGCAGAATAGTCCTTATAGTCACCATTTTGAATGTTGGTATTCTTACATAACGATTCAAAATTTTTAGATCCAGAACTGGTCTGAAAGAATTCTCTTTCTTTGGAACAATTAATAGATTTTAATAAAACCCCAGACCCCATTCCAGAAAGGGAACTGGCACAATTACCCTGGATAACTCCAGGTCTGAAACACACTTCAGGAAAGCCTGAGCCTTTACTGGGTTCACTGGAATGCGTGAGAGAAAGACACTTCTCACAGGCGATCTTACCTTGAAACCTATTCTGTACCCTTGAGAAACAATGTCCTGGATCCAATGATTTTGGATTGAATTAATCCAAACATCTTTGAATAATCTTAGTCTGCCCCCTACCAGCTGCGCTGGAATGAGGGCCGCACCTTCATGCAGACTTGGGGGCTAATTTTGATTTTCTAAAAGGCTTGGATTTATTCCAGACTGGAGAAGGCTTCCAATTGGAAACCGTTCCTTTAGGGGAAGGGTCAAGTTTCTGTTCCTTATTCTGACGAAAGGAACGAAAACGGTTAGCAGCCCTAAATTTGCCCTTAGATTTTTTTATCCTAAGTCAAAAAGGCTCCCTTCCCCCCAGTGACAGCTGAAATAATATAATCCAACTGAGAACCAAATAATTTATTACCTTGGAAAGAAAGAGATAGCAACGTTGACTTAGAAGTCATATCCGCATTCCAATATTTAAGCCATAAAGCTCTTCTAGCTAAAATAGCTAAAGACACATACCTGACATCAATTCTAATGATATCAAAAATGGCATCACAAATGAAATTATTAGCATGTTGAATTAGCTTAACAATGCTATACACATTAGGATCTGGTACTTGTTGCGCTAAAGTTTCCAACCAAAAAGTTGAAGCCGCAGCAACATCAGCCAAAGAAATAGCAGGCCTAAGAAAATGACCTGAACATAAATAAGCCTTCCTTAGATAAGATTCAAGCTTCCTATCTAAAGGATCTTTAAAAGAAGTACTATCTGCCATAGGAATAGTAGTACGCTTTGCAAGAGTAGAGATAGCCCCATCAACTTTGGGGATCTTTTCCCAAAACTCCAATCTATCAGTCGGCAAAGGGTACAGTTTCTTAAACCTTGAAGAAGGAGTAAATGAAGTACCCAGACTATTCCATTCCCTAGAAATTACATCTGAAATAGCATCAGGAACTGGAAAAACCTCTGGAATAACTACATGAGGTTTAAAAACCGAATTTAAATGTTTACTGGTTTTAATATCAAGAGGACTAATCTCCTCCATATCTAATGCAATCAACACCTCTTTTAATAAAGAATGAATATACTCCATTTTAAATAAATATGAAGTTTTGTCAGTGTCAATATCTGAGGCAGAATCTTCTGAACCAGATAGATCCTCATCAGAGATAGATAAATCAGAATGCTCTCGGTCATTTAAAAATTCATCAAATTTATGAGAAGTTTTAAAAGACCTTTTACGTTTATTAGAAGGTGGTATAACAGACAGGGCCTTCTGAATAGAATTAGAAACAAATTCTCTCACATTAACAGGAATATCCTGAACATTAGATGTTGAAGAAAACAACAGGTAATGGATTACTACTAATGGAAATATTGTCTGCTTTTGAAAGTTTTACAGCCGGAGGAACAGTTACCACAAGTTTACAACAAATGCACTTAGCTTTGGTAGAACCGACATCAGGCAGCAGCATTCCAGAAGTAGATTCTGAGACAGGGTCAGATTGAGACATCTTGCAATATGTAATAGAAAAAACAACATAAAAAGCAAAATTATCAATTTCCTTATATGACAGTTTCAGGAATGGGAAAAAATGCAAACAGAATAAGCCTCTGGAAACCAGAACCAAAAATAAATAATGACTTAAATAATGTCAAAAAATCTGGTGCCAAGTATGACGCACTGACAAAATATTTTTTGGCGCCAAAAACGTCTGCAACAAACACGAGCGTCATAGATGACGCAACTACGTGAAAACTCTTGGCGCCAACTAAGACGCCAGAAATGACGTCATTACGTCAACAAACGTAATTCTCGCTCCAAAAAAGTCTTGCGCCAAAATGACGCAATAAATTATAGCATTTTGCGCTCCCGTGAGCCTAACAGCCCGCAATTTAGAAAAGAAAGTCAATTTGAAAAATTTTCAGGTAAGAAATAATTTTTTCATATGCATTTCCCAAAATGAAACTGACTGTAAGAAGGAAATATACTGATTAACCTGAATCATGGCAAATATAAGTACAAAACATATATTTAGAACTTTACATATAAAGTGCCAAACCATAGCTGAGAATGTCTTAAATAAAAGAAAACATACTTACCAAAAGACACTCATCTACATAAAGTAGATAGCCAAACCAGTACTGAAACGAGAATCAGTAGAGGTAATGGTATATAAGAGTATATCGTCGATCTGAAAAGGGAGGTAGGAGATTAATCTCTACGACCGATAACAGAGAACCTATGGAATAGATCCATTGCATTCAATAGGTAATACTCCCTTCACATCCCTCTGACATTCACTGTACTCTGAGAGGAACCGGGCTTCAGCCTGCTGTGAAGTGCATATCAACGTAGAAATCTAGCACAAACTTACTTCACCACCTCCATAGGAGGCAAAGTTTGTAAAACTGAATTGTGGGTGTGGTGGGGGGTGTATTTATAGGCATTTTGGGAAACTTTGCCCCTCCTGGTAGGAATGTATATCCCATACGTCACTAGCTCATAGACTCTTGCCAATTAAATGAAATAAATATATATATATATATATATATATATATATACACTGTATATATATGGAAGAAAGATGAATAATGATTCAATACAGATAAAATAAATATATATATAAAATATAAAAAGTATAAAATATAGAAAGGGTATAGCACCTAAAGCAAATATTACTAAACAATAAAATAAATAAAATGAAAGAACATAAATAAAAAAGAAATAAAAAAGAAATATATAAAAAATGCACACAATCATGCTATATGAATATAGTCCAAAGGAGTATCAAATGCTTCTCCAAGTGACAGACAGAAATCTCCAAACCCATACAGTAGTACCAGATGCCAGGCAGCTCTTCTAGGACGTCTCACCAGAGTATAATACTGCCACTATGTGAGTGGGTAAATATTATTAAAATTATAATTAATACACATTAATTATAATTATATTTACCCACTCACATAGTGTCAGTATTATACTGCTATTTGAGGATCTTATTATTAGTAGTCTTATTATATATTATATATTTAGAGTATTATTATACATTTAGTGTATACATATTATTAGTATACACCTATTTGTCTTCTCTCAATTATCTTGAGGATCTTCTTCTTTTTCTTATTATTAGGATTATATATTTCTAATACACATATTATTATACACCCAATTATGATTGAGATGATGCACGTATGAATAATGAATATGCATTCATCTTGGATTTATATACTGGAGCATTATTGTTAGTTATGTTGTGCGTTGATGTTCCTACATATAACCATAGGTCTACAGATGATATTTTTAATTTGCAGCACATATTCCCTTTCCCTGTGTTTATACTATCATTGACAACCTTATTTGATTCTTCTGTGAGTAACAACAGCTGGGAAATATAGACATGAGGTTTTTTGAGGAATACCAGGACTACTGGCAATTGTTGCACGATTCCGTTTTTTCATTGATGGAAAATTATCTTTATTGTGCAATACCACTAGGATGCAGGTAACGAATTTGAAGATTTTGTATCTTTATTATTTTATTTTATTTAACTTTTACAGCATATTAATGTTAGTCTTTACTTTTGATTGATGCAACTCACGCCCCCCTTCATCTCTGATCCTATCATCTGATGTTAGAAAAGAGTATATTATGCATAGAATAATTTGATTGGTTATGATACTCACGAGAGCGTATAATTTCAGCAGTGAGCGATTGTCTATTATGTCACTGAGGGTGTGTGATCAGTTCAGTGATCGTATTGGTCGAATAGATGTTTAAATGTAGCAGCAGTTTGTTAGTTTGTTATAAGCCTGAGGAAACCTTGCTGTGACATGGAGAAACGTGTTGCTGTGGCTTTATTGATGTTAATAAAACTTTTTATACTTTTTTGCTGCTACATTTATTGCTTGCACGTATCCTACACTTGCCTGTATGATTGGCTTGCTGTACTCTCTTGCTGCAATTCTTGCCACTCATGTGGACATCAGCATTGGACAGATCCCTGGATTCCTGCATTGTTGGATGAGGATCTTTGCTGTAGCCGTACTGGTGTGAGTGTGCCGGACGACTGCTTTTTGAGCACATTCAGTGCTTTATTACGTGAGTAGGTTTTAATCTGTCCTTTGTTTTCACTGGATATCACACTGGTCTGTACCATGAGGTGCTTTCTATCTTTTGTAATGCAGATAATTAGACTGGGAGCTAAGATGTCTAGCTTCACTGTACTAGCTCACAGAGCTCTTTGGTTAAAATCTTGGTCGGCTGATGTTTCCTCAAAGGCCAAGCTCTTGGCTTTATCCTATAAAGGTAAGACTCTGTTTGGACCTGGTCTAGCGGAAATCATTTCCAAAATTACGGGTGGAAAGGGATCTTTCCTTCCTCAGGACAAGAAGAATAGACCTAGGGAACTGCAGTCTTCTAATTTTCGTTCCTTTCGCAACTTTAAGGGACAGAAGTCCTCACCTTCCTCTCAAACCTAACCAATCCAGGACCAATTTGGATAAGGGAAAACAAAACAAGAATCCTTCCGCTGACTCTAAATCATCATGAAGGGTCCGGCCCCGGTCCGAGCTTGTATCAGGTGTGGGGCAGAAGTTCTCTTTTTCAACAGGCTTGGATGCGCAATGTCCCAGATCCATGGGCTGTGGACATAGTATTCCAGGGTTACAGGATAGGATTCAAGTATTGCCCTCTAAGGGGCAGATTTCTCCTGTCAAGATTATCCTCAAACCAGGTAAAGAAGGATACCTTCTTAAATTGTGTAAAGGACCTATCCTCTCTGGGTGACATTGTACCAGTCCCTCTAAGAGAACAAGGTCTAGGATTCTATTCAAATCTATTTGTGGTTCCCAAAAAGGAAGAAACTTTACGTTCCATCCTAGATCTCAAGTGTCTCAACAAATTCCTTTAGGGTTCTGTCCTTCAAGATGGAAACTATTCACTCCATTCTTCCATTGGTCCAGGAGGGTCCGTTTATGACGGCCATAGACCTGAAGGACCCGTATCTACTATAATTGATTTTCTGGACAAGCATTTCCAGTTTGTTGCCCTTCCGTTTGGTCTGGCCAGAAAATTCACAAAGGTTCTGGGAGCGCTATTGGCAGTAATCAGATCCCAGGGAATTGCTGTGGCGCCTTATCTTGATGACATTCTGGTTCAGGCGTCATTTTTTCAACTAGCACAATCTCATACAGAGATGTTATTGTCTTTTCTACGTTCCTATGGATTGAAGGTGAATCTGGAAAATAGTTCTCTAGTTTCATCTACAACAGGGTGTTTCCTAGGGACAATAATAGATCCTGTCCATGAAGATTTTCCTGATGGAGGTCAGAAGACCCAAACTTCTTGCTTCCTGCCTTTCTTTCCATGCTGCTTTTCGTCCATCAGTGGCTCAATGCATGGAGGTGATTGGTCTGATGGTGGCTTCCATGGACATTTCCTTTTGCTTGGTTCCATCTGCACCTGCTGCAACTTTGCATGCTTCGTCAATGGAACAGAGACCATTCAGATTCATTGCAGAGGATAAATCAAATCTGGACCCCCTGAAAAGAGAATCTCTTTTGTGGTGGATGTCTCTGGATCATCTGTCTCTGGGCACTTGCTTCCTGAGACCTTCCTGGGTTATTGTGACAATGGACGCCAGTCTGTCAGGCTGGGGAGCTGTTTTGGGTTCTCTGAAGGCTCAGGGTCTGTGGTCTCGGGAAGAGTTTTCTCTTCCCATAAACATCTTGGAGTTGAGAGCAATCTTCAATGCCTTAACATCTTGGCCTCAATTGTCTTTAGTCCGGTGTATCAGATTCCAGTCGGACAACATCACCTCAGTGGCTTACATCAACCATCAGGGAGGAACTCTGAATTCCTTGGCTATGAAGGAGGTAATTCGCATTCTTCAGTGGGTGAAAGCTCACGATTGTCTTGTATCTGCCATCCACATTCCAGGAGTAGACAATTGGGAGGTGGATTTTCTGAGCAGACAGACCTTTCATCCAGGCGAGTAGGCTCTCCAGCCGGAAGTGTTCTCTCAGATAACCCTCAGGTTGGGGGTTCCAGAGTTGGATCTGATGGCATCCCGCCAAAATGCCAAGGTTCCAAAGTACAGTTTAAGGTCAAGAGATCCTTAGGCCGTTCTGATAGATGCTCTAGCGGTTCCATGGATATTTTCTCTGGCTTACCTGTTTCCTCCATTTTGCTCTCCTTCCACGAGTCATTATTCGTATCAAACAGGAGAGAGCATCAGTAAACCTAATATCTCCTGCATGGCCTCGCAGGATCTGGTTCGCAAATCTGGTACGTATGTCATCTCTACCTCCCTGGAGGTTACCTCTGAGGAAGGACCTTCTAATTCAGGGTACTTTCCTCCATCCAAACCTAGATTTTCTAAAACTGACTGCTTGGAGATTGAACGCCTAGTTCTATCTAGACGTGGTTATTCTGAAGCGGTCATTGAAACTATGCTCCAGGCTCACAAATCTTTTACTCGCAAGATTTACCAGAAGGTATGGCATAAATATCTTTATTAGTGCAAATCTAAAGGGTTCTCCTGGAGCCGGGTGAGGATTCCCCAGATTTTGTCTTTTCTTCAGGATGGCCTCTAAAGGTACTCTAAAGGGTCCGATTTCTGCCCTATCTATCCTTTTGCACAAATGTCTGGCAGACTTTCCAGATGTTCAAACCTTTGTTCCCCCTTGGAGCCTTAATCTAGTTCTTAAAGTTTTGCAACAGGCTTTGTTTGAGCCAAAGCATGTGGTTGATATTAAATTGTTATGTTGGAAAGTTTTGTTTCTTCTCGCTATTTCTTCTGCTCGCAGAGTGTCTGAGCTTTCAGCTCTGCAGTGTGATTCACCGTACCTTATTTTTCATGCTGATAAGGCGGCCTTTCGTAACAAATTGGGTTTTCTCCCTAAGGTGGTGTCGGATCGAAACATTAATCAGGAAATTGTTGCTACACATTTTTGTCCTAATCCTTCTTCTCATAAGGAACGTCTTTGTATAACTTGGATGTTGTGCGAGCTCTAAAATTTTATTTACAAGCTACTAAAGAATTTCGGCAATCTTCTGCCCTGTTTGTTGTTTTCTCTGGAAAAACGTAAGCGTCAGAAGGCAACTTCTACTACTCTGTCTCTTTGGTTGAGAAGTTTGATTTGTTTGGCTTATGAGACTGCTGGACAGCAGCCTCATGAAATAATTACGGCTCATTCCACAAGAGCTGTCTCCTCTTTTTGGACTTTCAAAAATGAAGCTTTTGTGGAACAAATTTGCAAGGCGGCTACATGGTCCTCTCTGCATACTTTTTCCAAATTCTACAAATTTGATACTTTTGCCTTGGCTGAGGCTTCTTTTGGGGGAAAGGTTCTTCAAGTGGTGGTGCCTTCTGTTTAGGTCCTCCTGCCTTTTTTCTCACTCCCTGTTCATTTCGTGTCATCTAGCTTTGGTATTGGTTCCCACTAGTAATTGGAATGATGTCGTGGACTCTCCATGTCTTAGGAAAGAAAACAAAATTGATGCTTACCTAATAAATGTCCTTCTTTCCGGACATGGAGAGTCCACGACCCCGCCCTCTTTTTAATTATAATTCGGCAGTTTTTTTCAAGTTAACCTCAGGCACCTTTTTCTCCCTTGTGTTTTCTTCTTTTTCCATTTTCCTTCGGCCGAATGATTATGAGTAAGGGAAGTTACACTTAACAGCTTTGCTGGGATGCTCTTTTCCTCCTTCTGCTGGCCAGGAGTTGAATATCCCACTAGTAATTGGAATGACGTTGTGGACTCTCCATGTAGGGAAAGAAAGAAATTTATCAGGTAAGCATAAATTTTGTTTTTATTTTTGATAATTTTGTTTATTATTTTTTGTAATCTTAGAGTTTCTTATTTTACGGAATTTAGTGTTTATTATTTTTTGTAGTTAGATTATTAAAAAAAAATGTAGGATTATTTTTCTTAATTGTAGTCTTTATTATTTTTTATAATCTTCGATTTTTAAAATTATTTTCGTAGGATTATTTTTTTTTTTAAATCTGTAATTTAGGTTTTCAATTTTTTGCATAGTGCTAGTTTTTTTTAATTTAGGTTTTTTTAATTGGTATTTTTTTTTAATTTTATTAGAATAGTAATGTTAGGTTAATTTATAGTTTAATGTTTATTTTTATTTCACAGGTAAGTTTTTATTTATTTAAATATAGGAATTCTCTTGTCTCCACACAGTACCTTTCACGGCATTCCTTCACCCCCTCTCTTTCCTTCTCATCATTTGAAGTTCATGCCATCCGCCTCTTCTCCCCTATAGCTCTTTGTGTTGCAGTTATCTATCGGCCCCCTGGCCCAGCATCACAATTTCTGGACCATTTTGAAGTCTGGCTTCCACATTTTCTCTCTTGTAATGTCCCTTCTCTCATCTTAGGGTACTTCAACATACCCCTTGATAATCCTAACATGCCTGCTGCCTCTAAACTTCTATCCCTTACCACCTCTTTATGCCTGTCCCAATGGACAACATCTCCAACACACTGTGAAGGCAACTTCATAGACCTGGGGCGCAATCCGATATACAGCGTCGTTTTCGGCATGAGGGAACCCGCGCCGCCCGTAGTTTCACCTCGCACATCGGGGTATCCAATATACCCCGCCGGCAGTTGCTAAAGTGCCGTGAGTCGGACAAACTAGCGATGTCCAGAAATAAACGTAAGTACAAATTTCTGGAGTCGCCAGTGACTTACGGCACTTTAGAAACTGCCTGCGCCTACAAAAACTTACTAAAGTATAAAATCTCCCGTAACTGTCTAACACGCCTCCCAAAAATAGCCCGACACGTATACCCCAATATCCGCAACCCCCCTCTCACTCCTAATAATAAATGTATTAACCCCTAGACCGACAACCCCCCACAGCGCAATAAGCCTAATTATTAACCCCTAAACCGCCATAGCCCACACCGCAATAAACCTATCCTAGTATTAACCCCTAAACCGCTGCTCCTGGACCCCGCCGCCACTAAATAAAGTGTTTAACCCCTAAACCGATGCTCAAGGACCCCACCGCCACCTACATTAAATGTATTATCCTCTAATCTGACCCCCCTACACCGCCGCCACCTACATTAAATGTATTACCATCTAATCTGACCCCCCTACACCGCCGCCACCTACATTAAATATATTAACCCCTAATCTGATCCCCCTACACCGCCGCCACCTACATTAAATATATTAACCCCTAATCTGATCCCCCTACACCACCGCCACCTACATTAAATGTATTACCCCCTAAACCTAAGTCTAACCCCAACACCCCCTAACTTAATTATTATTTAAATAAATATAAATATTATTAATATTATTAACTAAAGTATTCCTATTTAAAACTAAATACTTATCTATAAAATAAACCCTAAAATAGCTACAATATAATTAACAATTACATTGTAGCTATTTTATGATTTATATTTATTTTACAGGTAACTTTGTATTTATTTTAACTAGGTACAATAGCTATTAAATAGTTAATAACTATTTAATAGCTACCTAGTTAAAATAATTACAAAATTACCTGTAAAATAAATCCTAACCTAAGTTACAAATACACCTAACACTACACTATCAATAAATTAATTAAATAAATTAACTACAATTATCTAATATAAAATACAATTAAATAAACTAAACTATATTACAAAAAAAACAAACACTAAATTACAAAAAATATTACAAGAAGTTTAATCTAATTACACCTAATCTAAGCCCCCTAATAAAATAAAAAAGCCCCCCAAAATAATAAAATTTCCCTACCCTAAACTAAATTACAAATATCCCTTAAAAGGGCCTTTTGCGGGACATTGCCCCAAAGTAACCAGCTCTTTTACCAGCCCTTAAAAGGGCTTTTTGCGGGGCATTGCCCCAAAGTAATCAGCTCTTTTACCTGTAAAAAAAAAGAAATACACTACCCCCCAACATTACAACCCACCACCCACACACCCCTACTCTAAAACCCACCCGATCCCTCCTTAAATAAACCTAACACTACCCCATTGAAGATCGCCCTACCTTGAGCCGTCTTCACCCAGCTGGGCCGAACTCTTCATCCGATCCAGGCACAAGTGGTCCTCCAGCCGGGCAGAAGTCTTCATCCGATCGGGGCAGAAGAAGTCCTCCCTCCGGCAGAAGTCTTCATCCAAGCGGCATCTTCTATATTGGGGGGTAGTGTATTTCTTTTTTTTTACAGGTAAAAGAGCTGATTACTTTGGGGCAATGCCCCGCAAAAAGCCCTTTTAAGGGCTGGTAAAAGAGCTGGTTACTTTGGGGCAATGCCCCGCAAAAGGCCATTTTAAGGGATATTTGTAACCCTAGTTTAGGGTAGGGAAATTTTATTATTTTGGGGGGCTTTTTTATTTTATTAGGGGGCTTAGATTAGGTGTAATTAGATTAAACTTCTTGTAATATTTTTTTATTTTTTGCAATTTAGTGTTTGTTTTTTTGTAATATGGTTTATTTAATTGTATTTTATATTAGATAATTGTAGTTAATTTATTTAATTAATTTATTGATAGTGTAGTGTTAGGTGTATTTGTAACTTAGGTTAGGATTTATTTTACAGGTAATTTTGTAATTATTTTAACTTGGTAGCTATTAAATAGTTATTAACTATTTAATAGCTATTGCACCTAGTTAAAATAAATACAAAGTTACCTGTAAAATAAATATAAATAATAAAATAGCTACAATGTAATTATTAATTATATTGTAGCTATCTTAGGGTTTATTTTATAGTTAAGTATTTATTTTTAAATAGGAATTATTTAGTTAATAATATTAATATTATTTAGATTTATTTAAATAATAATTAAGTTAGGGGGTGTTAGGGTTAGACTTAGGTTTAGGGGGTAATATATTTAAGGTAGGTGGCGGCGGTGTAGGGGGATCAGATTAGGGGTTAATATATTTAATGTAGGTGGCAGCGGTGTAGGGGGATCAGATTATAGGGTAATACATTTAATGTAGGTGGCGGCGGTGTAGGGGGGTCAGATTATGGGGTAATACATTTAATGTAGGTAGCGGCGGGGTCCGGGAGCGGCGGTTTAGGGGTTAAACACTTTATTTTGTGTCTGTGGGGTCCGGGAGCACCGGGTTAGGGGTTAAACATTTTATTAGGGATTGCGGTGGGGGATTGCGGTTGACAGGTAGATAGACATTGCGCATGCGTTAGGTGTTAGGTTTTTTTTGTAGGCATTTTAGGGAGTTACGGTGCTCCCATACTCAGAGCAAGGCCTGCTACAGCTGCATTTTATGGCGAGGTGAAAATGGAGTAATTTTTCTCCATTTTCGCCACGTAAGGCCTTGCGCTGGATATTGGATACCAAATTGCGCGCCTTTTCTATGTTAGTCTATGGGGGGAAAAACTACATCCAACGGGTGAAATATACGTGTTGCATTTATATGCAGCGCTGTATATAGGATACCAAACCCGCGCAAAATACTGCGTTGCCGGCTTTTGCGGGCGACACTGCATATCGGATGGGTCCCCAGGTCTTCACAAATCTCTGTGCTGTTTTCAACTCCCTTAACCTCCCATTTCCTCTCTCTGACCACCATCTACTAACTTTCTCTCTTAATCTACCTGCTACATCTTTGCAAGCCCCCAAAAAACTGCTACCTTACAGGAATTTAAATTACTTGGATCTCACAGACTTTTCCACTCAACTGAGTCCTCTGCTCTCTGACATTTCATCCCTCTCTTGTCCAAACCTCGTGACTCTACAGTATAATTTGGCACTAAAATCAACACTGCACCCTCCACTCTTCGATGTACATCAATCACACAACGGCAACCGTGGCACACTAAACAGACCAGATATATTCAGCGATGCTAACGGGCTGCTGAACGGCCGTGGAGGAAATCACGCACCTGTGCTGATTTCCAGCATTATAAATTCACCCTTAGGTCCTACAACTCTACGCTCAGCCTGGCCAAACAAGTCTATTTCTCCTCCCTTGTGTCATCTCACGAATCCAACCCCAGAAAGCTGTTCTCAACCTTTAACTCCCTTCTACTTCCGCCTGCCCCCCCGCCCACTACCAACCTCACTGCTCAAATTATTGCTGATCACTTCAAAAATAAAATTGACACCATTAGAAAAACATAATTTATGTAAGAACTTACCAGATAAATTCATTTCTTTCATATTGGCAAGAGTCCATGAGCTAGTGACATATGGGATATACAATCCTACCAGGAGGGGCAAAGTTTCCCAAACCTCAAAATACCTATAAATATACCCCTCACCACACCCACAATTCAGTTTAACGAATAGCCAAGCAGTGGGGTGATAAAGAAAGGAGTAGAAAGCATCAACAAAGGAAATTTGGAAATAATTGTGCTTTATACAAAAAAATCATAACCACCATAAAAAGGGTGGGCCTCATGGACTCTTGCCAATATGAAAAAAATTAATTTATCAGGTAAGTTCTTACATAAATTATGTTTTCTTTCATGTAATTGGCAAGAGTCCATGAGCTAGTGACATATGGGATATCAATACCCAAGATGTGGAGTCTTCCACTCAAGAGTCACTACAGAGGGAGGGAATAAAAATAAAAACAGCCATATTCCCTGAAAAAATTAATCCACAACCCAAAACAAAAATAAGTTTATTTTATCTTTGAAAGAAAAAAAACTTAAATCAAAAGCAGAAGAATCAAACTGAAACAGCTGACTGAAGAACTTTTCTACCAAAAACTGCTTCCGAAGAAGCAAATACATCAAAACGGTAGAATTTAGTAAATGTATGCAAAGAGGACCAAGTCGCCGCTTTGCAAATCTGATCAACTGAAGCTTCATTCTTAAAAGCCCACGAAGTGGAAACTGATCTAGTAGAATGAGCTGTAATTCTCTGAGGCGGGGCCTGACCCGACTCCAAATAAGCTTGATGAATCAAAAGTTTCAACCAAGAAGCCAAGGAACTAGCATAAGCCTTCTGACCTTTCCTAGGACCAGAAAATAAAACAAATAGACTGGAAGTCTTCCTGAAATCTTTAGTAGCTTCCACATAATATTTCAAAGCTCTTACCACATCCAAAGAATGTAAGGATCTCTCCAAAGAATTCTTAGGATTAGGACATAAGGAAGAGACAACAATTTCTCTACTAATGTTGTTAGAATTCACAACCTTAGGTAAAAATTGAAAAGAACTCAGCAAAACTGCCTTATCCTGATGAAAAATCAGAAAAGGAGACTCACAAGAAAGAGCAGATAGCTCAGAAACTCTTCTAGCAGAAGAGATAGCCAAAAGGAACAATACTTTTCAAGAAAGTAGTTTAATGTCCAAAGAATGCATAGGCTCAAATGGAGGAGCCTGTAACGCCTTCAGAACCAAATTTAGACTCCAAGGAGGAGAAATTGATTTAATGACAGGCTTAATACGAATTAAAGCCTGTACAAAACAGTGAATATCAGAAAGTATAGCAATCTTTCTGTGAAATAAAACAGAAAGAGCGGAGATTTGTCCTTTCAAGGAACTTGCAGACAAACCCTTATCTAAACCATCCTGAAGGAACTGTAAAATTCTAGGAATTCTAAAAGAATGCCAGGAGAATTTATGAGAAGAACACCATGAAATGTAAGTCTTCCAAACTCTATAATAAATCTTTCTAGAGACAGATTTACAAGCTTGTAACATAGAATTAATCACTGAGTCAGAGAAAACTCTATGACTTAGAACTAAGCGTTCAATTTCCACACCTTCAAATTTAATGATTTGAGATCCTGATGGAAAAACAGACCTTGAGATAGTAGGTCCGGCCGTAACGGAAGTGGCCAAGGCGGGCAACTGGACATCCGCACCAGATCCGCATACCAAAACCTGTGTGGCCATGCTGGAGCCACCAGCAACACAAAAGACTGTTCCATGATGCTTTTGGAGATTACTCTTGGAAGGAGAACTAAAGGAGGGAAGATGTAAGCAGGATGATAACACCAAGGAAGTGTCAGTGCATCCACTGCTTCCGCCTGAACATCCCTGGACCTGGACAGGTATCTGGGAAGTTTCTTGTTTTGATGAGAGGCCATGAGATCTATCTCTGGAAGACCCCACATCTGAACAATCTGAGAAAACACATCTGGATGGAGAGACCACTCCCCTGGATGTAAAGTCTGGCGGCTGAGATAATCCGCCTCCCAATTGTCTACACCTGGGATATGCACCACAGAGATTAGACAGGAGTTGGATTTCGCCCAAGTAAGTATCCGAGATACTTCTTTCATAGCTTGGGGACTGTGAGTCCCACCCTGATGATTGACATAAGCCACAGTTGTGATATTGTCTGACTGAAAACAAATGAACAGTTCTCTCTTTATCAGAGGCCAAAACTGAAGAGCCCTGAGAATTGCACGGAGTTCTACAATATTTATTGGTAATCTCACCTCTTGAGATTTCCAAACCCCTTGTGCTGTCAGAGATCCCCAAACAGCTCCCCAACCTGAAAGACTCGCATCTGTTGAGATCACAGTCCAGGTTGGCCGAACAAAAGAAGCCCCTTGAACCAAAGGATGGTGATCTATCCACCATGTCATAGAGTGTCGTACAATGGGATTCAAGGATATTAATTGTGATATCTTTGTATAATCCCTGCACCATTGATTCAGCATGCAAAGCTGTAGAGGTCTCATGTGAAAACGAGCAAAGGGGATCGCATCCGATGCTGCAGTCATGAGACCTAAAACTTCCATGCACATAGCCACTGAAGGGAATGACTGAGACTGACGGTGCCGGCATGCTGCGACCAATTTTAAACGTCTCTTGTCTGTTAGAGACAGAGTCATGGACACTGAATCTATCTGGAAACCTAAAAAGGTGACCCTTGTCTGAGGAATCAAGAAACTTTTTGGTAAATTGATCCTCCAACCATGTTTCCGAAGAAACAACACTAGTTGATTTGTGTGAGATTCTGCAGTATGTAAAGACTGAGCTAGTACCAAGATATCGTCCAAATAAGGAAACACCGCAATACCCTGTTCTCTGATTACAGATAGTAGGGCACCCAGAACCTTTGAAAAGATTCTTGGAGCTGTTGCTAGGCCAAATGGAAGAGCAACAAATTGGTAATGCTTATCTAGAAAAGAGAATCTCAGAAACTGATAGTGTTCTGGATGAATCGGAATATGAAGATATGCATCCTGCAAGTCTATTGTGGACATATAATGTCCTTGCTGAACAAAAGGCAGAATAGTCCTTATAGTCACCATCTTGAAAATAGGTACTCTTACATAACGATTCAAAATTTTCAGATCCAGAACTGGTCTGAATAAATTTTCTTTCTTTGGTACAATGAATAGGTTTGAATAAAACCCCAAACCTTGTTCCTGAGGAGGAACTGGCATGATTACCCCTGAGGACTCCAGGTCTGAAACACACTTCAGAAAAGCCTGAGCTTTTACTGGATTTACAGGGATGCGTAAGAGAAAAAATCTTTTCAAAGGAGGTCTTACTTTGAAACCTATTCGATACCCCTGAGACAATGCTCTGAATCCAATGATTTTGGACAGAATTTATCCAAAAATCCTTGAAAAACCTTAATCTGCCCCCTACCAGCTGAGCTGGAATGAGGGCCGCACCTTCATGCGGACTTAGGGGCTGACTTTGGTTTGCTAAATGGCTTGGATTTATTCCAATTTGAGGAAGGCTTCCAATTGGAAGCAGATTCCTTGGGGGGAGGATTAAGTTTTTGTTCCTTATTCTGACGAAAGGAACGAAAACGGTTAGAAGCCTTAGATTTACCCTTAGGTTTTTTATCCTGAGGCAGAAAAACTCCCTTTCCCCCAGTGATAGTTGAAATAATAGAATCCAACTGAGAACCAAATAAATTATTACCTTGGAAAGAAAGAGATAGTAATCTAGATTTAGATGTCATATCAGCATTCCAAGATTTAAGCCACAAAGCTCTTCTAGCTAATACAGCTAAAGACATGGATCTAACATCAATTTTGATAATATCAAAAATGGCATCACAAATAAAATGATTAGCATGTTGCAGTAAGCGAATAACGCTAGATATGTCAGAATCCAATTCATGTTGCGCTAAATTTTCCAACCAGAAAGTTGATGCAGCCGCAACATCAGCCAAAGAAATAGCAGGTCTGAGAAGATGACCTGAATATAAATAGGCCTTCCTTAGATAAGATTCAAGCTTCCTATCTAAAGGATCCTTAAAGGAAGTACTATCTTCCATAGGAATAGTGGTACGTTTAGCAAGAGTAGAAATAGCCCCATCAACTTTGGGGATTTTTTCCCAAACCTCTATAGATTTTGCTGGTAAAGGATACAATTTTTTAAACCTTGAAGAAGGAATAAAAGAAGTACCTTGCTTATTCCATTCCCTAGAAATCATATCAGAAATAGCCTCAGGAATGGGAAAAACCCCTGGAGAAACCACAGGAGGTTTAAAAACAGCATTTAAACGTTTATTAGACTGAACGTCAATAGGACTGGTTACCTCAATATCCAAAGTAATTAACACTTCTTTTAATAAAGAATGCATATACTCTATTTTAAATAAATAAGTAGATTTGTCAGTGTCAATGTCTGAGGAAGGATCTTCTGAATCAGATAGATCCTCATCAGAAGAGGATAAATTATTATGTTGTTGGTCATTTGAAATTTCATCAACTAAATGAGAAGTTTTAAAAGACCTTTTACGTTTATTAGAAGGTGGAAATGCAGACAAAGCCTTCATAATAGAATCAAAAACAAATTCTTTAAAATTTACAGGTATATCATGCACATTAGAAGTTGAAGGAACTGCAACTGGCAATGTACTATTACTGATGGAAACACTATCTGCATGTAAAAGTTTATCATGACAACTATTACAAATGACATTCGGTGGAATAATTTCTACAATTTTACAACAAATGCACTTAGCTTTGGTAGAACCGATGTCAGGCAGCAATGTTCCAGCAGAAACTTCTGAGGCAGGATCAGATTGGGACATCTTGCACAATGTAAGAGAAAAAAAAAACATATAAATCAAAATTATCTATTTCCTTATATGACAGTTTCAGGAATGGGAAAAAATGCAATAGCATAGGCCTCTGAAAGCAAAAAGCAAGAAGAAACATACAAGGGGTATTGAAATAATGAAAAAAAATTGGCGCCAAGTATGACGCACAACGTAACGTAAACTTTTTTGGCGCCAAAAATAACCTTAAATGACACACTCGTGTCACTAATGACGCTGCCGTGTGAAAGGTCTCGGCGTCACGTATGACGCCGGAAATGACGAAGTTGCGTCATAAACGTCTTTTTCCGCGCGAAATTTTTTTTCACGCCAACAATGACGCAATAAAGTTTAGCATTTGACGCACCCGCGGGCCTAATACCCGCAATAGCAAGAAGTAGTCAATTGAAAAAAAGACTAAATCCCAGGTAAGAAATACATTTCTTAAAATGTTTAAATTCCCCAAATATGAAACTGACAGTCTGCTGAAGGAAATACATGAACCTGACTCATGGCAAATATAAGTACAATACATATATTTAGAACTTTATATAAATGCATAAAGTGCCAAACCATAGCTGAGGTGTCTTAAGTAATAAAAAACATACTTACCCAAAGACACCCATCCACATATAGCAGATAGCCAAACCAGTACTAAAACAGTTATTAGTAGAGGTAATGGTAAATTGAGAGTATATCGTCGATCTGAAAAGGGAGGTAGGAGATGAATCTCTACGACCACGAACAGAGAACCTATGAAATAGACCCCCGTTAGGGAAATCATCGTATTCAAATAAGTGATACTCCCTTCACGTCCCTCTGACATTCACTGTACTCTGAGAGGAATCGGGCTTCAACAATGCTAAGAAGCACATATCAACGTAGAAATCTTAGCACAAACTTACTTCACCACCTCCATAGGAGGCAAAGTTTGTAAAACTGAATTGTGGTGTGGTGAGGGGTGTATTTATAGGCATTTTGAGGTTTGGGAAACTTTGCCCCTCCTGGTAGGATTGTATATCCCATATGTCACTAGCTCATGGACTCTTGCCAATTACATGAAAGAGATCTGCACCTCACATCCCTCAAACCCAGCAGTCCTACCCACCCCTTCTATTAACAAAAATATATGCTACTTCCCTCCTGTAACAGAGGAAGAAGTCTCTGCACTCCTATCCTTGGCTCATCTCACAACCTGCCCACTTGACCCTTTTCCTTCACGACTTATTCCCTCTCTCTGTGCTTCACTAACCCCTACCCTAACTCATCTCTTTAACCAATCTCTCACCGCTGGCACATTTCCGGATACATTCAAGCATGCGTCAATCATACCAATCCTAAAAAACCCTCGCTTGACCCCTCCTCGCCTTCTAACTATCGACCAGTCTCCTTATTTCCCTTTGCTTCAAAATTATTGGAACGACTAGTCTATAATCAGCTAACTCAATTTCTCACAACTAACTCCTTACTTGATCCACTACAACCTGGTTTCTGCCCTAAACACTCAACAGAAACCGCTCTTGCTAAAGTTACAAATTACCTGTTATCAGCTAAAGCAAAAGGCCATTACTCCTTACTAATTCTTCTTGACCTGTCCGCAGCTTTTGACACAATTGACCATCCTCTCCTCCTAAAAATACTACATTAATTTGGCATCCGAGGCACAGCCCTCTCCTGGTTTGCATCATATCTGTCAAACCGCTCATTTTCAGTTTCCTTTAACAACATATCTTGTGATTCTATGCCTCTCTCAGTTGGAGTACCGCAAGGCTCTGTCTTGGGCCCCTTGCTTTTCTCTCTTTATACATCCTGCCTTGGAAAACTTATAGCCTCCTTTGGATTCCAGTACCACTTGTATGCTGATGATACCCAAATCTATCTTTCCTCTCCCGATATCTCTCCCTCTTTACTCAACCAGATTTCTGACTGCCTCTCTGCAATTTCCTCTTGGATGTCTTCACACTACAAAACTGAGCTGCTTCTTATCCCCCCCCCCTCTTCGAGACATCCAACACCTGACATTTCTCTGACGGTTGGAGACTCTATTCTCAACACCTCACCCCAGGTCCGCTGTCTTGGGGTCACACTAGACTCAGAACTCACATTTAACCCACATATACAAGCGCTTACTAAATCCTGCCGTTCACACCTATGCAACATTTCCAGAATTCGTCCCTTCCTTACTCAAAAAACTACAAAAATACTTATTCATTCCCTCATTTTGTCACGCATTGATTATTGCAATCTACTCCTAAATGGCCTTCCAAAACACCGCCTCTCATCCCTCCAATCTATTATGAATGCTTCTGCTAGACTCATCCTCCTCTCTGCCAGTCTCTACACTGGCTCCCCATACACTCCAGAATACAATTTAAAGTATTAACCCTAACTTACAAAGCACTCAACAGTCTAACTCCCAACTATATTTCCTCTCTCATCGTGAAATGTTCCCCATCCCGTCCTCTTTGATCAACCTCTGATCTATGTCTACACTCCTGTTAGCTCTACGTCCCACTCCCGCCTCCAAGACTTTACACATGCTGCTCCTGTCCTCTGGAACTCTCTACCACGCTCCATAAGACTGTCTCCAACCTTGTTTAGCTTCAGACGTTCCTTGAAAACCCACCTATTCAGAGAGGCTTACCATCTCTCCTGTATTCCTCATCCGAACCAAACTAATACATGTACATGAACTGCCTGACTCACTGCTGCAAATACAACCGATGTAACAAGCTACTCCAACCTTATGTCTCTGCACCCTTAACTTATAGACTGTGAGCTCTCCGGAGCAGGGCCCTCTTCCTCCTGTACTAGATTTGTTTAGTTTTGTTTTGTATTTTATCACAAATCTTCGTCATTGTATACCCCTATCATTGTACCCAGCGCTACGGAATTTGGTGACGCTTTACAAATAAATGATAATAATAATAATAGTTATATTGTAATTTTAATTTAAAGTTAGGGGTGTTAGGTTTAAGGGTTAATAGTTTAATTTAGTATTTTGCAATGTGGGGGGGGGAAGGCGGTTTAGGGGTTAAAATGCTTATTTAGTGGTGGCAATGTGGGGGGCCGGAGGTATAGGGGTTAATAGATTTATTTAGTGGTGGCGATGTCGGGGAGCGACAGTTTAGGGGTTAGTATATTTAAATAGTGTTGGCGATGTGGGTGGGAGGCAGATTAGGGGTTAATAACTTTATTTAATAGTTGCAATGCGATTGGGCGGCAGATTAGGGGTTAATAGGTTTAATATAGTATTTACAAAGCAGGAGGGTGGCGGTTTAGGGGTTAATAGGTAGTTTATGGGTGTTAGTGTACTTTGTAACATTTTAGTTATGAGTTTTGTGAAACATGTAAGGTAGTGCTAACTGCTCTCAGATGGCGTTATGGATCATGTCAGTATAGGCTCTAACGCAAGCTTTTTAGCCTAAACGCACAACCTGTAATAAGGGCGCTATGAAAATCCCGCACTCAAACGTCATTTTTTTGAGTGCAGAATGGACTTTGCATTACAGGCTAAAATGCTTGCGGAATAGCTGTACTGCTGCGACTCATAATATGCGTTCCTGGCCATTCCAGCGTAATGGCCAATATTTCAGAGTTAAAAGACGTAACACAAAACTCGTAATCTAGCCGTGTGTTATTTTAGTTTTAACATAAAATAAAACATAATTTATGTAAGAACTTACCTGATAAATTCATTTCTTTCATATTAGCAAGAGTCCATGAGCTAGTGACGTATGGGACACACATTCCCACCAGGAGGGGCAAAGTTTCCCAAACCTCAAAATGCCCACAAACACACCCCTCACCACACCCACAAATCAGTTTAACGAATAGCCAAGAAGTGGGGTGATAAGAAAAAAGTGCGAAAGCATAAAAAATAAGGAATTGGAATAATTGTGCTTTATACAAAAAAATCATAACCACCACAAAAAAGGGTGGGCCTCATGGACTCTTGCTAATATGAAAGAAATGAATTTATCAGGTAAGTTCTTACATAAATTATGTTTTCTTTCATGTAATTAGCAAGAGTCCATGAGCTAGTGACGTATGGGATAATGACTACCCAAGATGTGGATCTTTCCACGCAAGAGTCACTAGAGAGGGAGGGATAAAATAAAGACAGCCAATTCCGCTGAAAAATAATCCATACCCAAAATAAAGTTTAAATTATAAGCAGAAGATTCAAACTGAAACAGCTGCCTGAAGTACTTTTCTACCAAAAACAGCTTCAGAAGAAGAAAACACATCAAAATGGTAGAATTTAGTAAAAGTATGCAAAGAAGACCAAGTTGCTGCTTTGCAAATCTGATCAACCGAAGCTTCATTCCTAAACGCCCAGGAAGTAGAAACTGACCTAGTAGAATGAGCTGTAATCCTTTGAGGCGGAGTTTTACCCGACTCAACATAAGCATGATGAATTAAAGATTTCAACCAAGATGCCAAAGAAATGGCAGAGGCCTTCTGACCTTTCCTAGAACCGGAAAAGATAACAAATAGACTAGAAGTCTTTCGGAAATTCTTAGTAGCTTCAACATAATATTTCAAAACTCTAACAACATCCAAAGAATGCAATGATCTCTCCTTAGAATTCTTAGGATTAGGACACAATGAAGGAACCACAATTTCTCTACTAATGTTGTTAGAATTCACAACCTTAGGTAAAAATTTAAAAGAAGTTCGCAACACCGCCTTATCCTGATGAAAAATCAGAAAAGGAGACTCACAAGAAAGAGCAGATAATTCAGAAACTCATCTGGCAGAAGAGATAGCCAAAAGGAACAAAACTTTCCAAGAAAGTAATTTGATGTCCAACGAATGCATAGGTTCAAACGGAGGAGCTTGAAGAGCCCCCAGAACCAAATTCAAACTCCAAGGAGGAGAAATTGACTTAATGACAGGTTTTATACGAACCAAAGCTTGTACAAAACAATGAATATCAGGAAGATTAGCAATCTTTCTGTGAAAAAGAACAGAAAGAGCAGAGATTTGTCCTTTCAAGGAACTTGCAGACAAACCTTTATCCAAACCATCCTGAAGAAATTGTAAAATTCTCGGAATTCTAAAAGAATGCCAGGAAAAATGATGAGAAAGACACCAAGAAATATAAGTCTTCCAGACTCTATAATATATCTCCCTAGATACAGATTTACGAGCATGTAACATAGTATTAATCACAGAGTCAGAGAAACCTCTTTGACTAAGAATCAATCGTTCAATCTCCATACCTTTAAATTTAAGGATTTGAGATCCTGATGGAAAAAAGGACCTTGCGACAAAAGGTCTGGTCTTATCAGAAGAGTCCACGGTTGGCAAGAGGCCATCCGGACAAGATCTGCATACCAAAACCTGTGAGGCCATGCTGGAGCTACCAGCAGAACAAACAAGCATTCCTTCAGAATCTTGGAGATTACGCTTGGAAGAAGAACTAGAGGCGGAAAGATATAGGCAGGATGATACTTCCAAGGAAGTGACAATGCATCCACTGCTTCCGCTTGAGGATCCCTGGATCTGGACAGATACCTGGGAAGTTTCTTGTTTAGATGAGAGGCCATCAGATCTATTTCTGGAAGTCCCCACATTTGAACAATCTGAAGAAATACCTCTGGGTGAAGAGACCATTCACCCGGATGTAACGTTTGGCGGCTGAGATAATCCGCTTCCCAATTGTCTATACCTGGGATATGAACCGCAGAAACTAGACAGGAGCTGGATTCCACCCATACCAGAATTCGAGATACTTCCTTCATAGCCAGAGGACTGTGAGTCCCTCCTTGATGATTGATGTATGCCACAGTTGTGACATTGTCTGTCTGAAAACAAATGAACGATTCTCTCTTTAGAAGAGGCCATGACTGAAGAGCTCTGAAAATTTCACAGAGTTCCAAAATATTGATCTGTAATCTCACCTCCTGAGATTCCCAAACCCCTTGTGCTGTCAGAGACCCCCAAACAGCTCCCCAACCTGTCAGACTTGCATCTGTTGAAATTACAGTCCAGGTCGGAAGAACAAAGAAGCCCCCTGAACTAAACAATGGTGATCTGTCCACCACATCAGAGAGTGTTGTACAATCGGTGTTAAAGATATTAATTGAGATATCTTTGTGTAATCCCTGCACCACTGGTTCAGCATACAGAGCTGAAGAGGTCGCATGTGAAAACGAGCAAAGGGGATCGCGTCCGATGCTGCAGTCATAAGACCTAGAATTTCCATGCATAAAGCTACCGAAGGGAATGATTGTGACTGAAGGTTTCGACAAACTGATATCAAATTTAGACGTCTCTTGTCTGTCAAAGACAGAGTCATAGACACTGAATCTATCTGAAAACCTAATAAGGTTACCCTTGTCTGAGGAATCAATGAACTTTTTGGTAAATTGATCCTCCAACCATGATCTTGAAGAAACAACACAAGTCGATTCGTATGAGATTCTGCTAAATGTGAAGACTGAGCAAGTACCAAGATATCGTCCAAATAAGGAAATACCACAATACCCTGTTCTCTGATTACAGACAGAAGGGCACCGAGAACCTTTGTAAAAATTCTTGGAGCTGTAGCTAGGCCAAACGGTAGAGCCACAAACTGGTAATGCTTGTCTAGGAAAAAGAATCTCAGAAACTGATAGTGATCTGGATGAATCGGAATATGCAGATATGCATCCTGTAAATCTATTGTGGACATATAATGCTCTTGCTGAACAAAAGGCAGGATAGTCCTTACAGTTACCATTTTGAATGTTGGTATCCTTACATAACGATTCAATATTTTTAGATCCAGAACTGGTCTGAAGGAATTCTCCTTCTTTGGTACAATGAAGAGATTTGAATAAAACCCCAGCCCCTGTTCCAGAACTGGAACTAGTATAATTACTCCAGCCAACTCTAGATCTGAAACACATTTCAGAAATGCTTGAGCCTTCGCTAGGTTTACTGGGACACGGGAAAGAAAAAATCTCTTTGCAGGAAGCCTTATCTGAAGCCAATTCTGTACCCTTTTGAAACAATGTTCTGAATCCAGAGATTGTGAACGGAATTGAACCAAATTTCTTTGAAAAAACGTAATCTGCCCCCTACCAGCTGAGCTGGAATGAGGGCCGCACCTTCATGTGGACTTGGGAGCTGGCTTTGGTTTTCTAAAAGGCTTGGATTTATTCCAGACTGGAGATGGTTTCCAAACTGATACCGCTCCTGAGGATGAAGGATCAGGCTTTTGTTCCTTGTTGTGACGAAAGGAACGAAAACGATTATTAGACCTAAATTTACCTTTAGATTTTTTATCCAGTGGTAAAAAAGTTCCTTTCCCTCCAGTAACAGTTGAGATAATAGAATCCAACTGAGAACCAAATAATTTATTACCCTGGAAAGAAAGGGAAAGCAGAGTAGACTTAGAAGACATATCAGCATTCCAAGTTTTAAGCCATAAAGCTCTTCTAGCTAAAATAGCTAGAGACATATACCTGACATCAACTCTAATGATATCAAAGATGGCATCACAAATAAAATTATTAGCATGTTGTAGAAGAATAATAATGCTATGAGAATTATGATCTGTTACTTGTTGCGCTAAAGCTTCTAACCAAAAAATTGAAGCTGCAGCAACATCCGCTAAAGATATAGCAGGTCTAAGAAGATTACCTGAACACAAGTAAGCTTTTCTTAGAAAGGATTCAATTTTCCTATCTAAAGGATCCTTAAAGGAAGTACCATCTGCCGTAGGAATAGAAGTACGCTTAGCAAGAGTAGAGACAGCCCCATCAACCTTAGGGATTTTGTCCCAAAATTCTAATCTGTCAGATGGCACAGGATATAATTGCTTAAAACGTTTAGAAGGAGTAAAAGAATTACCCAAATTATTCCATTCCCTGGAAATTACTTCAGAAATAGCAGCAGGGACAGGAAAAACTTCTGGAATAACTACAGGAGATTTAAAAACCTTATCTAAACGTTTAGATTTAGTATCAAGAGGACTAGAATCCTCAATTTCTAATGCAATTAGGACTTCTTTAAGTAAAGAACGAATAAATTCCATTTTAAATAAATATGAAGATTTATCAGCATCAACCTCTGAGACAGAATCCTCTGAATCAGAAGAACCAATATCAGTATCAGAATGATGATGTCCATTTAAAAATTCATCTGAAAAATGAGAAGTTTTAAAAGACTTTTTACGTTTACTAGAAGGAGGAATAACAGACATAGCCTTCTTAATGGATTTAGAAACAAAATCTCTTATGTTATCAGGAACACTCTGAGTATTAGATGTTGACGGAACAGCAACAGGTAATGTAACAGTACTAAAGGAAATATTATCTGCATTAGCAAATTTGTCATGACAAACAGTACAAACAACAGCTGGAGGAACAGATACCAAAAGTTTACAGCAGATACACTTAGCTTTGGTAGCTCCAGCACCAGGCAGGGATTTTCCAGAAGTATCTTCTGACTCAGCTTCAACGTGGGACATCTTGCAATATGTAATAGAAAAAACAACATATAAAGCAAAATTGATCAAATTCATTAAATGACAGTTTCAGGAATGGGAAAAAAATGCCAGTGAACAAGCTTCTAGCAACCAGAAGCACAAAATAATGAGACTTAAATAATATGGAGACAATAGTGACGCCCATATTTTTTTAGCGCCAAAATGACGCCACATCCGGAACGCCGACACCTTTGGCGCAAAAAAACGTCAAAAATGACACGTATGACGCCGGAAACAGAAAAAATGTTTGCGCCAAAAAAGTCTGTGCCAAGAATGACGCAATAAAATGAAGCATTTTCAGCCCACGCGAGCCTAACAGCCCACAGGGAAAAGTCAAATTTTAAGGTAAGAAAAAAGGATTTATTCATATGCATTATCTCAAATATGAAACTGACTGTCTGAAATAAGGAACGTTGAACATCCTGAGTCAAGGCAAATAAATGTTTGAATACATATATTTAGAACTTTATATAAAAGTGCCCAACCATAGCTTAGAGTGTCACAGAAAATAAGACTTACTTACCCCAGGACACTCATCTACATGTAGTAGAAAGCCAAACCAGTACTGAAACGAGAATCAGTAGAGGAAATGGTATATATAAGAGTATATCGTCGATCTGAAAAGGGAGGTAAGAGATGAATCTCTACGACCGATAACAGAGAACCTATGAAATAGACCCCGTAGAAGGAGATCACTGCATTCAAATAGGCAATACTCTCCTCACATCCCTCTGACATTCACTGCACGCTGAGAGGAAAACCGGGCTCCAACCTGCTGCGGAGCGCATATCAACGTAGAATCTAGCACAAACTTACTTCACCACCTCCATAGGAGGCAAAGTTTGTAAAACTGATTTGTGGGTGTGGTGAGGGGTGTGTTTGTGGGCATTTTGAGGTTTGGGAAACTTTGCCCCTCCTGGTGGGAATGTGTGTCCCATACGTCACTAGCTCATGGACTCTTGCTAATTACATGAAAGAAATAATATTTTATTGTGAACAGTACATGGCAGTATAATTGCTGTTAATGTTACTGGCATATGAAAGTGTTAAATTGTAAATTGTTGATTGGGTGGTCATACCTTTAAATAACACACAGATGTATAGTTCTGTATGCATGATTAAGGGACTGTGATCTCGAAATGTTGCATACCTGTCTGTTGATATGCTTCAATAAAAGATACATATGAAGATACTTTGGTGCTGTGGAACATTTGTTTTGCTGTATATGTTAGCTGGAGGTCGCCAGCTTATCCACCGTGCACCATTACCACTGAGGTAACTACCCTATTGCTGGTTTACCACTGGACTTTGTTTTTAAAAGTAGGTTATGGTTTTTTTGTGTTTTTCAATGCAAGATACGTTCCTGTACAGAATAAACACACATTTTCTGATCAGGCTGGTATGCTCCTTGTTACAAATAGAGCTGTGGGAGTTATCCCAATAAGCATTAATAGTAAGTAAACAGCTTATAGACTATAAAGCACTGTTGCCTAAAGAGGAGAGAGTATGAGGAACCCTGCACTTCTGGGAATGTCATTGTCTCACCTGTCTGAGAAGTAGTCGCTGGTGTTGCCACCTCTCTGCCGTCATACAGAGTGAAGAGGGTTATCCGATACTCGGTTCTGGGGCGCAGGCCAGTGATCTCATATTTATTGGTTGTGGACGATAATCTCACTATCTGGGGGGCCTTACCGCCACCTACAAAGCAGAGTTACAGTCAGCGACGTACAAAGGAACATACAGTGCACACATGTTAGAAAAACATTTGTCCAATCCAAGTGGGACAATTTTATGTGTCAGAATTATAAATATATTTGATCACTGTCACGGCACTAGGTTTCCTTTAACGTGTATCCCCATGAATCACTATATAACCACTGCAGTATCTGTTGTGCAGTTATTACTACTCACCCCCTATCAGTAAGGTAGCGCTAACATTACATATAACCACTCCAGTATCTGTTGTGCAGTCATTACTTGTACTCACCCCCTATCAGTAAGGTAGTACCAACATTACATATAACCACTGCAGTGGCTGTTGTGCAGTTATTACTTGTACTCACCCCCTATCAGTAAGGTAGTGCTTACATTACATATAACCACTGCAATATCTGTTGTACAGTTATTACTTCTACTCACCCCCTATCAGTAAGGTAGCGCTAACATTACATATAACCACTGCAGTGTCTGTTGTGCAGTTATTACTTGTACTCACCCCCTATCAGTAAGGTAGTGCTTACAATACATATAACCACTGCAGTATCTATTGTACAGTTATTACTTGTACTCACCCCCTATCAGTAAGGTAGTGCTTACATTACATATAACCACTGCAGTATCTGTTGTACAGTTATTTCTTGTACTCACCCGCCTATCAGTAAGGTAGTGTTTAATTACGTATAACCACTGCAGTATCTGTTATGCAGTTATTTCTTGTACTCACCCCCCCTATCAGTAAGGTAGTGCTTTCATTACATATAACCACTGCAATATCTGTTGTGCAGTTATTACTTGTACTCACCCCTCTATCAGTAGTGCTTAAATTACATATAACAACTGCAATGTTTGTTGTACAGTTATTTCTTGTACTCATTCCCCTATCAGTAAGATAGTGCTTACATTACATATAACCACTGCAGTATCTGTTGTACAGTTATTTCTTGTACTCACCCCCCTATCAGTAAGGTAGTGCTTACATTACATATAACCACTGCAGTATCTGTTGTGCAGTCATTACTTGTACTCATCCCTATCAGTAAGGTAGTGCTGACATTACATATAACCACTGCAGTATCTGTTGTACAGTTATTTCTTGTACTCACCTGCCTATCAGTAAGGTAGTGCTTACATTACATATAACCACTGCAATATCTGTTGTACAGTTATTGTACTCACCCCCCTATCCAGGGTCGGATTTACAGCCCAGTTGACTGTAGGCACCAAAATCTAAATCTCCCCCCATGTGCTCCCGGTTCACATGTATGAACCTATAGATACAGCCTAAAACTTTATAGAATTATGATTTTTTTTACAGCAGCTGCTAATTTTGCCACTCCAGACAGTATTTGCCCAGTATCATGAGATTCCAGTTGAACAGTATTTTTTTATATATAATTTATACAAAAAAAGTACAGGTTGTCTAGACTGGGGCTTCATTTAGAAACTTTGCTGACCAAGCCAAGGGTCAGTTGTTTTTTTAAAGTGTGTTTATCCTGTGCAACAGCCCTGGAATTTCACATTTTAGCAATAATATTCATAACCTATGGTATTTTATATGAAAGACTTCCCTCTGACTGTACAATCTGTCATTTTCACAGCTGCTGCAGCTGATACATGCCCACTGTGCACTAAGAGCATTCTGTAATAGCACCCAAATAGTCACTCACCTTCACTCCCCATAAAAGAACCAACCACCACACACTAACTCTCAGGCCGCTCTGGCTGCTCTGTCCAAATTCACTGGAGAAACGGACCAGCCAGCATGGCGACCATCTTTGTTTAGGGCAAGTGAGGGCAGAGCCACAGAAGTGTGCAGAAAAAGCATATAGAGCAGAGTGACATGTGCCCCTCTATGGAAGGGGCCTGTAGGCACATGCCTACTCTGCCTAATGGTAAATCTGGCCCTGCCCCTATCAGTAAGGTAGTGCTTACATTACATATAACCACTTTAGTATCTGTTGTACAGGTATTTATTGTACTTACCCCCTATCAGTAACGTACTGCTTACATTACATATAACCACTGCAGTATCTGTTGTGCAGTTATTACTTGTACTTACCCCCTATCAGTAAGGAAGTTCTAACATTACATATAACCACTGCAGTATCTGTTGTGCAGTCATTACTTGTACTCACCCCCCTTTCAGTAAGGTAGTGCTTTCATTACATATAACCACTGCAGTGTCTGTTGTACAGTTATTACTTCTACTCACCCCCCTATCAGTAAGGTAGTGCTTTCATTACATATAACCACTGCAGTGTCTGTTGCGCAGTTATTACTTGTACTCACCCCCTATAAGTAAGGTAGTGCTAACATTGCATATAACCACTGCAGTGTCTGTTGTACAGTTATTACTTGTACTCACCCCTATCAGTAAGGTAGTGCTATCATTACATATAACCACTGTAGTGTATGTTGTGCAGTTATTACTTGTACTCACCCCCTATCAGTAAGGTAGTGCTAACATTACATATAACCACTGCAGTGTCTGTTGTACAGTTATTTCTTGTACTCACCCCCTATCAGTAAGGTAGTGAAGGTAGCGCTAACATTACATATAACCACTGCAGTTTCTGTTGTACAGTTATTACTTCTACTCACCCCCCTATAAGTAAGGTAGTGCTTACATTACACATGACAACTGCAGTGTGTGTTGTGCAGTTATTACTTGTACTCACCCCCCTATCAGTAGCGCTTAAGTTACCTATAACCACTGCAGTGTCTGTTGTGGCATTATTACTTGTACTCACCCCCCCCCCCCCCTTTCAGTAAGGTAGTGCTAACATTACATATAACCACTGCAGTGTCTGTTGCGCAGTTATTACTTCTACTCACCCCTATCAGTAAGGTAGTGCTTACATTACATATAACCACTTCAGTATCTGTTGTACAGGTATTTATTGTACTCACCCCCTATCAGTAAGGTAGTGCTTTCATTACATATAACCACTGCAGTATCTGTTGTGCAGTTATTATTTGTACTTACCCCCTATCAGTTAGGTAGTGCTAACATTACATATAACCACTGCAGTATCTGTTGTGCAGTCATTACTTGTACTCACCCCCCTTTCAGTAAGGTAGTGCTAATATTACATATAACCACTGCAGTGTCTGCTGTACAGTTATTACTTCTACTGACCCCCCTATCAGTAAGGTAGTGCTTTCATTACATATAACCACTGCAGTGTCTGTTGTGCAGTTATTACTTGTACTCACCCCCTATAAGTAAGGTAGTGCTAACATTGCATATAACCACTGCAGTGTCTGTTGTACAGTTATTACTTGTACTCACCCCCCCTATCAGTAAGGTAGTGCTATCATTACATATAAGCACTGCAGTGTCTGTGGTGCAGTTATTACTTGTACTTATCCCCCTATAAGTAAGGTAGTGCTTACATTACACTGTTGTGTAATTATTACTTTTACAACCCCCCCCCCCCCCCCTATCAGTAAGGTAGTGCTAACATTACATATAACCACTGCAAATGCTATTCCCTTTTTGAGGTTTAGTAGTAAACTTGACAAAAACAAGGTGGAATTCTTGGACACTATGGTCCTCAAAAATAATGGCAGGTTAACAACGGATTTGATTGTTAAACTTACAGACAGGAACACCCTGCTACATAGAAGTAGTTTTCATTCGCCTAGAGTCTTTCAGAGTGTGCCCAAATCACAATTGCTCAGAGTAGACAGAATTGTGACAGATCCTGACACTAAGGAAACCAGATCCAGAGATATGAAGGAGAAATTTGTCAAGAGAGGCTATAGCCCACAGGAGCTAGAGGAAGTTGAGGAAACACTAAAGACCCCTGTCAGAAGTGAAATGATAAACCCAAACAGATTAAACTTTGTAAGTTCTTATAACATAATGAGCAGGACAGTGTTTAGCATTATTAAAAGGAATTGGTTTCTGTTAAAGGAAGCCTGCCCAGAGATCAAGGAGTTTCAGGAGTATCCCAGAGCCTCGTACCGTAGAGGACATACTATAGGCAACAAGTTGGTCCATGCAATGCCCACAACTAATGTCCAGAATAGAACATTTTTTGGAACCCCAAAACATGGTACATTTCTGTGTTTGGGTTGTGCCCAATGTAATAACATTATTAAAGGTGGTGTCATTTCCCACCCGTACACAGGGAAAAAATATAATATCAAGGGTTATTACACGTGTAGTTCGACTTATGTTGTGTATGCGGTAAAGTGTCCATGTGGGCTCTTATACATAGGTGAGATGACCCAAAGAATAAGAGATCGCATTTGCCAACATAAGTCGACCATACGTAGTGATAAAATGTTACACCTCCCAGTACCAGCACACTTTGCAGAAATGGGACATCAGGCCAACCAATTAAGGTATCTTGTAATAGATAGTGCCCCCAAAAAACCAAGAGGGGGGACAGAGATAGGGATTTACTCAAAAGGGAAGCAAAATGGATCTAGCGCCTTAATAGTATGTTTCCTAAGGGGCTCAATAGGGAATTTGATTTACTTCCATTAATTTGAAATTAATTTTGAAATTTACAGCCTGTGAAATCATGTTTATTAATATACTTAAAATGGTGGGTGATTTGCTGCAATTGTTTTTAATCAGGGAACCTAATACACACATAATCAATATAGGGTTAATGTTAAAGTCTTTTTCTTCTTTGTAAAAGGAGTTGTGATGATGTCATTTTTTGCTAGCCCCTCCTATGTGTTACCTGTTTTATGTTAGGCCTATAAAGGAAGTGTTTTTTGCATTTGTAATCAGCTTGAGAAAGGGGCAGGAGCCCCAAAACGTTGCTCTAATAAAAAGGTATAGCCTTTATACCATGTGCCACTTTGTGTCTGTATTCCTATGTTCTTTGAGGCACAGAGGGTAGCCTTATGAAGTGTTGCACCGGTGCTTATGAACTTTTTTTTGTGATATTGAGAATTCTCAAAGGTGAAGTGCGGATTGCATTTGTTCTAATATAACCACTGCAGTGTCTGTTGTGCAGTTATTATTTCTACTCACCCCCTATCAGTAAGGTAGTGCTTACATTACATATAACCACTGCAGTGTTTGTTGTACAGTTATTTCTTGTACTCATCCCCCTATCAGTAAGGTAGTGCTTACATTACATATAACCACTGCAGTATATGTTGTGCAGTTATTACTTGTACTCACCCCCATATCAGTAAGGTAGTGCTTACATTACATATAACAACTGCAGTAACCACTACAGTATCTATTTTTTCTTGTACTTACCCCTTATCAGTAAGACAGTGCTTACATTACATATAACCACTTCAGTGTCTGTTGTGCAGGTATTACTTGTACTCACCCCTATCAGTAAGGTAGTGCTTACATTACATATAACCACTGCAGTGTATGTTGTGCAGTTATTACTTGTACTCACCCCCTATCAGTAATGTAGTGCTTACATTACATATAAACACTGCAGTGTCTGTTGTACGGTTATTTCTTGTACTCACCCCCCCCATCATTAAGGTAGTACTAACATTATATATAGTCACTGCAGTATCTGTTGTACAGTTATTTCTTGTCCTCGCCCCCTATCAGTAAGGTAGTGCTTACATTACATATAACCACTGCAATATCTGTTGTACAGTTATTACTTCTACTCACCCCCTATCAGTAAGGTAGTGCTTACATTACATATAACCACTGCAGTGTCTGTTGTGCAGTTATTGCTTGTACTCACCCCCTATCAGTAATGTAGTGCTTACATTACATATAAACACTGCAGTGTCTTTTGTACGGTTATTTCTTGTACTCACCCCCCTATCAGTAAGGTAGTGCTTACATTACATATAACTACTGCAGTGCCTGTTGTGCAGTTATTACTTGTACTCACCCCCTATTAGTAGCGCTTAAATTACATATAACCACTGCAGTGTCTGTTGTGGCCTCATTACTTGTACTCACCCCCCCATCATTAAGGTAGTGCTAACATTACATATAACCACTGCAGTATCTGTTGTACAGTTATTTCTTGTCCTCACTCCCTATTAGTAAGGTAGTGCTTACATTACATATAACCACTGCAGTGTCTGTTGTGCAGTTATTGCTTGAACTCCCCAGACTCAGTGCTTAAAATACTGGTGCACAGGGCATACCCATATATTCTCTGCTCACTGTGCATCCTTACAGCTGCTAACAAGTCAACCAATTGAAATATTTGCTGGATAATATTGTAATAATTCAAATAATTTCACAAGATCTTGTAATCTTTGGATATCCAACAATTATTCAGTAAAATCATTTTTAACAGCTCCTCTAATGTTTATGTCAGTCTTACTTTGCCCAGCCACCCAACTCCCTTGGTAGGGTATAGTCAATAATATACTTACCCCTAACTCTTCTCCATTCCAGTCGATAGCCTGTGGCTTCTGGGATAATGTTCCACGTCAACTGGATTGTATTGGGGCTGCTGGCGAAGGTTTTCAGTACTTGCACTATTCCTGATTCTGGGAGAGAAAAACACTTTGTCCATAAGATAAAGAAAAAGGTTTTGAAGCTAGATATGCTAAGTATGTGAAGATTAAAAGGTAAGTTTTTTTTCACAACAGGAGTGAAATGTAAATTTTGATAAATTAAAGTGCCCCTGTTTTTAATCAAATTTTTAAAAAAACGGGCAATTTAGCATCAAAATTGACATTCACTTTAAAGCCACTTATTCTCTTGAAATGCCAATATTGCATATTTTTACACTAGGGGGCTGATTTATCAAGGGCCGAATGGCCCCCGATACCCCTGTTTCTGCGTGAGCCTTCAGGCTCGCCGGAAACAGCAGTTATGAAGCAGCGGACTAAAGACTGCTTCTCCATAACTTGTCTGCCTGCTCTGAGGCTGTGGACATCAATCCACCCGATCCTATACGATTGGGTTGATTGACACCCCCTGCATGGGCCGATTGGCCGCAAATCAGCAGGGGGTGGCATTGCACAAGCAGTTCACAAGAACTGTTTGTGCAATGATAAATGCCGACAGCATACGCTGTCTGCATTTATCGATGTACAGCGGACATGATACACTACATCGTATTATGTTTGTCCGCACTTTAATAAATCGGCCTCTAAGTGGCTTTAAATATGGACTGGTATTCCTCAGTATATTCCTTCCTCCCACCACAGCTCTTTGTTTTGTGTTACAGTTTATCTGGCATATATCATGTGACCAGGGGAAATACATTTAGCAACAGGTACTATAGCGTTGATTGTTTTTACTCTAGTACAATATACTAGGGCTGACGTTTCATTGTATATACAATTGCGTTCTTTATACAATTATAGGAGGTTAAGTGCAGAAACACCCAGTGGTTTTAAATAATTTCCAAGTTGTTCAGTGAAAGGATAATTAACATCTGAATAGCCTATGTAGGGATCTTTTGGAAATGGGGATAGTTATCCTTATTGTGCTGACCTCATAGATGTTATCTATTTTTTATTTCTGTTTTTAACATTGACCTAGTTTTTATATAGACTAGTAAAAGTTACGTTTTATAGTCCAGGCTCCCCACATTTTGAATCTTGTAGTAGTTTGACCGCATACCTACTAGGGAAGTATGCTTATATAGTGCTTTTTTTCTCTCTCTCTCTCTACTAATACATGTCGCATATTCACCATAAAAATAACATAGCACCCCATACAGAGCACTAAATTATGTTTCTTGGTCAATCTCAGCTTTACCTGTTCTCACTCTGGTTGAAGCGGCGGGTCCTTCATTGGCTCCATATAAGGCGCTTACAGATATGGTGTACTCTGTGTTCGGCAAAAGGTTTTGTATGAAATATGAATTCTTGTCGGCATCTACATCAAAATCCTTTATGTCCTCGCCTGGGAACAGAAATAAAATGCTCAGACACTACTAAGGAGACACTTGTATGAGAATTACATATAAATTGTAAATGAAGATGATTGTTTTTAATTCTACTTTATGTTGTATTGTCTTTCAGAAAATATTAGGCAAGTTTTGAAACCATGTTTTACGGGCACTTTCATGAACAAATTTTACTGTGTGCAATGATCTCGCAACTTACCATAGGTGCTGCTTGGTGTTGACTTTAAAAGCTGCTCTCACTCACTCTCGCTCTGTGAAATGTATTGAGTCAGTCTGTCCATACTCTTGCTCTGTGACATGTATTGCGTCAGTCTGTCCATACTCTCGCTCTGTGACATGTATTGAGTCAGTCTGTCCATACTCTCGCTCTGTGACATGTATTGAGTCAGTCTGTCCATACTCTCGCTCTGTGACATGTATTGAGTCAGTCTGTCCATACTCTCGCTCTGTGACATGTATTGAGTCAGTCTGTCCATACTCTCGCTCTGTGACATGTATTGAGTCAGTCTGTCCATACTCTCGCTCTGTGACATGTATTGAGTCAGTCTGTCCATACTCTCGTTCTGTGACATGCATTGAGTCAGTCTGTCCATACTCTAGCTCTATGACATGTATTGAGTCAGTCTGTCCATACTCTCGCTCTGTGACATGTATTGAGTAAGTCTGTCCATACTCTCGCTCTATGCCATGTATTGAGTCAGTCTGTCCATACTCTCGCTCTGTGACATGTATTGAGTCAGTCTGTCCATACTCTCGCTCTGTGACATGTATTGAGTCAGTCTGTCCATACTCTCGCTCTGTGACATGTATTGAGTCAGTCTGTCCATACTCTCGCTCTGTGACATGTATTGAGTCAGTCTGTCCATACTCTCGCTCTGTGACATGTATTGAGTCAGTCTGTCCATAGTCTCGCTCTGTGACATGTATTGAGTCAGTCTGTCCATACTCTCGCTCTGTGACATGTATTGAGTCAGTCTGTCCATACTCTCGCTCTGTGACATGTATTGAGTCAGTCTGTCCATACTCTCGCTCTGTGACATGTATTGAGTCAGTCTGTCCATACTTTAGGTATGGTTATTATTGCTGCCAAAATACCTGTGTATAAACCCTGTAATAAGCCTACTCATTCACTGTAAACTGGTACAGTTTAACCTTTTGTTGCCTTAAACCCCTGCTTGTCTAACTGGAATGTGCCTTTTGGATATTGCTATAGGTTTAAGCTTTTGCTGCCAGAACATCTAGATATTATCCTTTTTGGTTGCTGAACTGTGCTCATTACACTCTGCAGCAGTTTGCTCCAGGCTTACAGAACATCTTTTGCCATTTTTTGGACTGAATTTATATATTTGATTGCTCCAGCATTTGTCATGTGGAGCTCCTGGGACTTCCAGATGTGAAAGATAAGTTAGATCAGGAGACTTTTGTATGTACTCTCTCGTGCTGCTCAGTTTATACACTTCCTGGTTTGCTCTATGAAAACTATACATAGGCCACACCATGTTGTGACTTTCCTTTGTTTTGTTTTATCTACAGTGCCACCTCAGAGAGCTTATGATTGGGACTTTAATTTCATTGGACAATCAGATTGCACCCTTACTAATCATTCTGTTTGACTTTTGAACTATCATTACATTCTGATCTCCAGTGTCCAGCAGTTTATAAATAAATGACACACATATCACTTGATTCTAGTATTTTGGTTGTAGACATGATTTCTATTGGTTAAAAATAATACTGTAGAAGTGTTCTAGATCTTTAGAATGAATGTTATGTAAAGACCAAAGTGTATCAGTTCTTTAAAGGTAATTTAAGGACAACTGTGTGGTGTGTGTTTTACCTATTTGTTTTTTTCTTTTTGATCTATTATAAATCACTTTGTTTTAAACTATTGCCAAATAACTCCCTACACAAGTGCTGTGAACCATGAAAACAATGGCTGGCACCATGGCAAGTTGCAGGGGTACAGTTCTATGTTTATCAACAGCTGCATGCACATTCTTGTGTGTTATTGTAAGTGGTAACAATGTGCTAAATAAGTGGCACAGCAGCTGTACCCATGGCCTGACTGATAGAGGAGGAAATCATCTGATTTACAAATACAATTATGTTAGAGGACCCAGTACAACCAGGTCTGGGGACCTCTCTTCTCTCCATAACCATAACCACAACTACGAAATTAATGTACTGTCCCTATGTAGTTTATCTGTCTATATCTATCTATAGCTATCTATGTCTATCTATCTATCTATCTATCTATCTATCGTTCTATCTATCGATCGGTCTGTCTATCTCTGTTTCTTTCTTTCGATCTATCGGTCTCTATCTCTGTTTCTTTCTTTCTATCTATCTGTCTATCTATATTTGCCTGTCTCTCTCTACCTATTAATTGATGGGTCTCTCTTTCTATTTCTGTTAATTTATATCTATCTATCTATCTATCTATCTATCTATCTATCCATATTTGTCTATCTATCTGTTGATCTGTCTGTATAGCTATCATCTATCGATTGATCAATCGATCAGTCCGTCTATATATTTCTATCTGTCTATCTATCTTTATGTTTATCAAGATTAGATAAATTATCGAATAAAGAAGAAAAAAGTAATTTGTTCAAAGTAAAATAATTAAATGTAAAATTTGGTTCCAAGCCATCTATGGCCAGGCCGTTACATAGATACCCGGGTCAGCCATTTTCTACTATTTATTACCTGATTGTGATCCCCAAGAGACACGATAGCCGGTGGCCCCAGCGACACGCCTCCACGTGATGGTCATACTCTGGGATGAGATATTCTGCACAGACAGCTCCGAAAGAGCTTCAATATTCTCTGAGTGCAAAAGAAGCAGAAATGGCAAGAAAGTTATATATCTGACAATAGAGTAACAAGGATACAGTATCTCCTGGAATAAAGCTTAGTGATGAAATGCTACTATGTCGTAGTAACAAGTAATGAAAGTGTCTTACTGCATTATAATGATAAATAGTAGCATTATCACAATATAAAGCATATGTAATATTTGTTGTATTATGTGTCTTTTTTGTAGTAGTGAGATGTTATTTTACATAGTGTTGCTATTAGTGAGAAGTTTTATATAGGCTGAGATGCATTATATTGTGTAACTATTTATATTTTCTTACCGAAAGGTTTTAGATCTACTAGGGCAGATGACCAGAGGCAGCTGTATGATAAAGCCAATTACGCAGCTGCCTAGGGTCTTGCATGTACAGATTCTTCTCCATACTGATTGCCCAGCTCAACATGACACTACCACTTCATTCAAAAATAAGAGTCTGCATTAGCCAAATGTATAACTCAGCCTGTGCTTATCATTGTGTTTCACTCGCTGACAGAAGTCTGGGGAGATAGACAGGTTAGGGGCATAATTTGGCATAGAGCTACGGGATTTGGGGGGAGCAGATTTTGATGGGTTATTCTATGTCATGATACTCTTACGCTGTACAAGTGTTTTATTTGTTCATTTTAATACAAAGTATCAATCACTAATTGTCTAGTGACAGTGTCTTTGTTGTGAGAAATACATTTAAAGGAATATGAAACCCAAAATGTGTCTTGTTTGATTCAGACAGAGCAAACCTTTTTTTAAAAGTTTCAAATTTAACTCTATTATCAAACTTGCTTTGTTCCCAAAATAATTTGTTTTGGATAGAAACCTAAGTATAGGTGTCTGTAGCGTTACACAGCGTACCTCTGTGATTACCTTCTATCTAAGCCTCTTCTGTCAGCCCCCTAATCACGACTATTTAGTACTGTGTTGTGCTAACTCTTAAATAACTCCACAGGAGAGAGCACAATGTTATCTATTTGGCCCACACAAACTAGCAGTCTCCTGTTGTGAAAAACTAATAAAAAAGCATGTGATAAGAGGCTGTCTGTAGTGGTTCAGAAAGAGGCAGAAATTTAGAGGTTATAAAGTATATTAATATAATAATGTTGGTTGTGCAAAGCTGCGGAATGGGTAGTAAAGGCATTATGTATCTTTTTAAACAATAACAATTTTAGTGTTGACTGTCCCTTTAATAATGTATGACCTTCCCTTGAGCCTGGCAAACTACAAAGCCACCACAGCGTGCGCCACCACTAATATAAACACAATAGAGCATCACTGTACAAATAACCAAAACTTTATTTCATAGCCGAGACCTTAAAACAATCACAATGTTTCAGGGCTCTTAATCATGTCAGAACTGTATCCCAAAATATTGTTTTTTGTGGTTCTGGATATGCGATAAAGTTTTGGATATTCTACAGTGGAATGCTGCTGTATTGTGTTTATATTAGTAATGATTATTCCAGGAATTGTAGTGGAATTGTAGTGCACTCGTTTGTAAAACCACACAGGTGCTGGACTACTGATATACATGATATACAATGTTGTACCACTAATGTCAATGATGTTCCTGATGCTGGGTCACACTAAGAGAAGGTGACAGGTATACAACAGTAAATTCATCTTGTCTAATTCAGAATAAAACAATACAAGGCACTTTCTTTTAAAGGGACATGGAACTCAAATGTTTTCTTTCATGATTCAGATAGAGAATACAATTTAAAATAAAGGTTCCAACAAAAATCTTTGGGGGTTATTTGAGCATCACATTGTAATGTAGGCGTATTCCCTTAAAGGGACACTAAAACCAAATTTTTTCTTTCATGATTCAGATAAAGCAGCAATTTTAAGCAACTTTCTAATTTACTCCTATTGTGAATTTTTCTTCGTTCTCTTGCTATCTTTATTTTAAAAGCAGGAATGTAAATCTTAGCATCCAGCCCATTTTAGGTTCAGCACCATGGATAGAGCTTGCTTGTTGGAGGCTGACATTTACCCACCAATAAGCAAGCATAACCCAGGTTCTAAGCCAAAAATGGTCCGGCTCCTATGCATCACATTCCTGCTTTTTAAATAAAGATAACAAGAGAACGTAGAAAAATCGATAATAGGAGTAAATTAGAAAGTTGCTTAAAATTGCATGCTCTATCCGAATCATGAAAGAAAAAAATTGGGTTTTGTGTCCCTTTAAGATACAGAACCTGTATAGCAAGATAAACAGCTCTCATGCTAAAATTTGCCTTTCTACATTTTTCTGAGGTACCTCTTAGTACTGACAAGACTTATTAAATACTTGTGCCCAAGTAGAGAGCTAGATTATAAGGCCCTACGCCTTTAAAGGAATAGTCTAGTCAAAATTAAACTTTCATGATTCCCATAGAGCATACAGTTTTAAGCAACTTTATAATTTACTCCTATTATCAATTGGTGGCTACATTTAGACACCAATCAGAAAGCACTACCCAGGTGCTAAACCAAAAATGGGCCTGCTCCTAAGCTTACATTCTTTCTTTTTCAAATAAAGATACAAAAAGAATGAAGACAATGATAATAGGAGTAAATTAGAAAGTTGCTTAAAATTGCCTGTTCTATCTGAATCATGAAACTTTAATTTTGACTAGACTATCCCTTTAATCCCTGTCAGTGCCTTATTTAAGAAGGGCCGCATTGCCTTAACGTGCGATAAGAACAGTTAATATTTTTATTATATTAAATGCCAAGGTAAAAATGAATGTAAGGTGTGCACAAGCTAATATAAATATGTTGACACATATACTGTAACAGAACATATTAAACTTACGAGTGCGCCCAGTAATGGTGGTAGGGGTGCCAGTCTGCCGCTGGTATTGAGGGGTGAGGGTCAGGGTATATTCAGTGTTGGGTCTCAGGTCACTCAGGGTGTCTGATAAAGCGCTGCCACTTAGAGTCTTCTCCGTCGTCCTTCCATCTCCTGAGAACCAGAAAAAATAACACACATGAGTAATACACATCACATTGTGGCACATGTTTGTTGCTGTGACACTGTATGAGCTATAAATCATCATCACAGTGAGCCATGTACTTCTGCTGATGCTCTCTGTAATAGGGCACTGCAGGAATAAAGCCACTGTGGGGGGGGGGGGGGGGCGGTAGCTTATGTCACTGGGTGGGGGGGGGGCGGTAGCTTATGTCACCGGTTGGGGGGGGCGGTAGCTTATGTCACCGCAACCCCTACCTGTAGACTGTAAGCTCTCCGGAGCAGGAACCTCACCCTCCTGTGCAAACTTGCTTTTTGATTCTGTTATGTACCTTACCACAAATGTTTGTTATAGTTTACTCCTCCTACCTTTGTACCCAGCACTACGGATAATTGATAATAATAATAATAACCTGTTCGCATTTGATCACAGATTGTGAAGTGCATTTGCTCCCCATATTAAGCATTGCACGAGCTAACATTTGAGCAATACCGCCCCCTGCCCTTGTGAGATTGGTTGCTGCTGGGCTTATCAATCACCCTGGTGGAACAACGATTTAGGAAGCAGCGGTTTAAACAGGGGCATTCGGTTTGTGATAAATAAATCCCTTTGTGTAAAATAAACGTTTCTACAACACCAATGGTTCTTTTTATACTTTCTTATCCCCAGACTGCTTCACACAGAGTTTTGTGCGTTTATTATTGTGCTTGGTATTTTATAAAACCTCCTTTATATTTTGCTTTGCATAAAGTATATGAGAACAATAGTTATTGCTGTAGTAAACTAGGAAATAGTGAAGCTAATTGTATTACTATACTTCTTGCATTATATTGACATAACATGAATTTGCTAATCACTAAGGCCTAGATTTGGAGTTTGGTGGTAGATGGGCTGTTAACGCTCCGCGGGTTTTTTTCTGGCCGCACCATAAATTTAACTCTGGTATCGAGAGTTCAAACAAATGCTGTGTTAGGCTCCAAAAAAGGAGCGTAGAGCATTTTTACCGCAAATGCAACTCTCGATACCAGAGTTGCTTACGGACGCGGCCAGCCTCAAAAACGTGCTTGTGCACGATATCCCCATAGGAAACAATGGGGCTGTTTGAGCTGAAAAAAACCTAACACCTGCAAAAAAGCAGCGTTCAGCTCCTAACGCAGCCCCATTGTTTCCTATGGGGAAACACTTCCTACGTCTGCACCTAACACCCTAACATGTACCCCGAGTCTAAACACCCCTAACCTTACACTTATTAACCCCTAATCTGCCGCTCCCGCTATCGCTGACCCCTGCATATTTTTTTTAACCCCTAATCTGCCGCTCCGTAAACCGCCGCAACCTACGTTATCCCTATGTACCCCTAATCTGCTGCCCCTAACACCGCCGACCCCTAGATTATATTTATTAACCCCTAATCTGCCCCCCACAACGTCGCCGACACCTGCCTACACTTATTAACCCCTAGTCTGCCGAGCGGACCTGAGCGCTACTATAATAAAGTTATTAACCCCTAATCCGCCTCACTAACCCTATCATAAATAGTATTAACCCCTAATCTGCCCTCCCTAACATCGCCGACACCTAACTTCAATTATTAACCCCTAATCTGACGACCGGAGCTCACCGCTACTATAATAAATGGATTAACCCCGACTTCCTGTGGGCGGGCAGAGCAACAAGTCGCACTTCAGCAGAGCTCCGTGCGGCTTGTGCAAAGAAAAGGATCTTTTTGGTCCCCAAAGTACCCCAACACATTTCTCCTAGGCAGCACTTCAACCGGTAGACTGCCGGAGTACTACAGTGTGAGGAGCTGTCATCTCGCTCCACTACCGGAGGGGCCACAGAACGAAGATCCACCGGGCAGTGGAAAGCAGCGCTGTCGCGGCAGCACAAAGAGGAGACCGGAGAACTCCAGAGCGGTCCGTAAGTCAGGGGGGCTCAGATCTCCCCCAATAAACATAAGACAAGAAAAGGGGGCACAACCGTAACGGGGCCTAGTGACTGACCCTGGGCAAGGCGCGGGAACAAGCGCCATCTTGGGGCCTAACAAGTGTCAGGACATCTTAGAACCTAGAAGGGATAAATTAAACGAGCAACAACAGGCAAGAGGGAAATACCGATAAGGCCAACCTTTGTTAGTCGCGCCCCAGAGAGGGTCCATAGACTGTTATAATCCCGCAAATAAAGCAGGGAGCACGATCCACCCAGGCATAGCTCTAGATAGCACATCAGCAGAGAAAAGAGACAGAAGTTATGTGACAGAGTGCTGCCCGTGGCTTCCCCCCTGTTTCTTTCCGGAGGATATTTATCTCCCTAAAACAGATCATTGAAGCAGCCCCAGACACTGAAAAATAAACAAAAAAAGCCTCCAACTCTAACCTATTTTCACATAAGTAACTTCATCCTCAGCATGGCACACTAGACCAGCGCCGGAGGCCCTTGTACCCCCCCACATCCTCAGAGGCCCTCCACTTATTCAGCTATGTTTGTCCTGCCCTAACTAGTGAAGGTCGCTATAATCTCTGTATTACTTCTAAATCACAAGAGCTGCTTGTATGCAAAAGTATTTCCCACCTTATAACAAAAAGACTGATAAAATGGCAGGGAGACAGAAACAACCGGATAGACGCCAAAAGCATCAGGCGGAAACTCAGGGAGACTCGCACCCGCAAGGAGACACCTCAGAACTCACCCAAGATACACACCCTATAGTTGCGCAACTCTCAGCACTGTTCCTGCCAAAAATTGAACAACTGCAAACAGGGGTAGACACGCTTTCCACAGATTTCAAGGCCTTCTCATCCCAATTACAGAATGTAGAACAGAGAGTGGCGGAGGGAGAGGAGAGACACAGGGAAGCCTCATCAGCGCTCTCCACGCTACAGAAACAAAATAAAATGCTGCTAACTAAACTGGACGATTTGGAAAACCGTTCACGACGGAACAACATTCGTATTGTGGGGGTCCCAGAGTCTGTCCCACCTAAAGCGCTAATGGACTTTGTTGAAAACATTCTCCCTGACCTGCTTAAATTTCCTGCCTCCAGTATACCATGTGTTGCAGAAAGAGTGCACAGAATAGGAGCCCCTCAACGCGAGGGAACATCTAATCAAGGTCCGAGGCAAATCATGGTGCGCTACTTAAATTTCAAAGACAAAATGATGCTGATAAGGGCATATAGACAAATACCATCACTCATGTATGAAGGAAAGAAAATATATATTTTCCAAGACTACTCAGCAGAGGTGGCTAAGAAAAGGAGGGAATTCTCGCCATATTGCAGAGATCTGATTGCCCGCGGAGAGTCGGTGGCTCTCCTGTACCCAGCTCGACTGCGAATACAAACAGCCCAAGGCCCTCAGTTTTTTGACTCACCCAAACATCTCCAGCTATTCCTGGAGAGATCAGGAACTGCCACAGGAACAGTGCAGAGACCGCATCAGGAAGAAGAAGAAGAGACCTGAAACCAGCATGTATAGTCCGGGCGGACGATATAATAAGTATAATCTAAGTTACTATTTCGGCCATATGGAGGGCCGTTAAAGACTCTGAGTGGTTTATTCCACTACCTAACTGTTCTTTTCAAGTTGGGGGGGGGGGGGGGAGGGCTGTTGGGGCTTTGTGGAGTATATTCGTTTATTTGTTTATTTGTTTTTGTGCTATATTTTACCATCAAGACTCAAATACTGGTTTTCAATTTAGTCTGTGAACTGTTTGGATAACTGATTGAAATAACGTTTACTAGACAGGGCATGGTATTGAACTGTTGACTTTCTCTTTCGTGTACAGGTCTGTCAAGGTGTATCTGAGAAATTAACCCAGTACTGAGGGGGCATCATCCTCTCCCGCAGCCGGCTAACCGTGAGTACCCAGGACAGATCCCCTACACCATATGCTCACCACATATCATTTATACCTAAGCATCACACTACCATTGCTTATCATGAAAATTGTCTCATGGAATGTGGGGGGTATCACCTCACCCATAAAACGGAAAGCCATTCTCAAATACCTCAAAAACCATCACACAGATATAGCGATACTGGAAGAGACACACCTGTCTAGTGTAGAGCACCAGAAACTGAAACAAGGTTGGGTAGGAGAAGTCATTCACACCACATATGGGGAAAAGCGGGCCAGAGGAGTAGCAATTCTTTTTAGGAAAAATCTAGACTACCATATAGACAAACAACTAGTAGACACACAGGGCAGATACGTCCTCATAAAGCTTAGAATAGGGAGCAAAGAGACAATGATTGGAGGAGTATATGGTCCCCACACTAATAAGAGAGACTTTTGGATAGACTTCCATAGGGAGATATTGAGATTCGCAGATGCTCCCCTGATATTGGGAGGGGACTTCAACATAGCACCTCAGACACCAGCGGACAGATACAGGGATCCCAGTATGCACACCTCCCAACATTCAAAACATCACAATGCTAGAAGGGACTCACAAATTCTCTCTAAATTCAAACATGCGCTGAAACTAACGGATATCTGGAGAGACAGACACCCAGAAGAACAAAACTTCACATGTCACACTTTAGCTAAACATACCCTCTCCAGGATTGACCTATTTCTGACATCAGACGCTTTGGGGCCACTTATCACAGACACTGACATAGATGTAGCGACAATATCAGATCACGCACCAATTACGCTAAAAATCAGGCTAACACCAGCGAGAGAGGGGCCTCGTAGATGGAGGTTCCCATCTTACCTCTATGGAGACATCAATTTTAAGAGATGGCTTATGGGGGAGTGGAAAGCATATGAAACACTAAATGCTACACATGCGCAGGGCACACTCTTATTCTGGGAGGCAAGTAAAGCGGTAATGAGAGGTGTCATCACCTCCTACTCGGCTGGCAAACTAAAACAGAGAAAGAATAGAATTGAGGAGATGCTGCGCAGGCTCATTAGCTCTAGGAACAAATACTTGAGACACCCTAACCAACTCACAAAACAGAAGTACATAGAAGCAAAAAAGCATAGAGACATGACACTACATCAAAACGCAATCAGGGAAATGACAATTACGCAGGCCAAATTCTACAGGCATGGTAGCAAGACGGGTAGGTTCCTAGCCAGACTTACACAACTAGCTAAACCTAATAAATGTATAGGGGCAATCAAAGTGAAGAACTCCATATGCACAACAACGGCGGGAATCCACACAGCATTCATAGACTATTATCAGACGCTCTACTCTGGACAGACCGTGGATAAAACAAAACAAGCAGCGTTTTGGGACTCCATACACACCCCTCAAATATCAGACGAGCACTTGACACTCTTAAATGCACCCAACACAGAGACGGAGACGTTGCGAGCCATTAAGTCCCTACCTCTAGACAAAACGCCAGGACCAGACGGACTACCAGGGGAATTTTACAAGTTGATAGGAGGGGAGGTGATGGGTGTACTCACCAAACTGTTTAATAAAATTATGGCAGGGGAGATAAAACCCAATGATCGTTTTACAGAGGCAAATGTCACAGTTATTCCCAAAGCTGACAGAGACCCGTTACTACCACAGTCATACCGCCCAATTTCCTTGATGAACCAAAATTACAAACTGTTCACAAAAATAATGGCAGATAGACTGGCAATTGCGCTCCCCTCGGTGATCCACCGGGACCAAACGGGCTTTGTCAAGGGCAGATCCTCAGTATTAAACTTAAGGAAATTGCAATTCATTCTCACACATTTTTGGAATAAATTGAAGGAGGGGAGGGGAGACACTCCGGAGGCCTGCGCCCTCTTAGTAGACGCGGAAAAGGCCTTTGACATGGTCCTTTGGGACCATCTTTTCCTCACCCTTGAAAATTTTGGCATTACAGGCCACTTCGCGCACGCGGGGAGAGCACTGTATGCCAACCCCAAGGCGTCTGTCATAGTTAATGGAGTGGCATCCCCTCCCTTCCAACTGGGTAGGGGAACTAGACAGGGATGCCCGCTGTCCCCTCTCCTTTTTGATATGGCCATCGAACCCCTTGCCATTAAAATAAGAGCAGATACGGAGGGGTTGTGGGTAGGTGGGGAGCAGTGCCACTTGTCCCTTTTCGCTGATGACATGATACTGTACGTACAAAACCCATCCAGAAACATCCCCAAAATTATGGACATCATACACCAATTTAGCCTAATCTCAGGTTACAAAGTAAACGCGGACAAGTCCGAATTAGTTTGGCTATACAAAAAACAGACACACCCAAATCTGCAGCGTACCTTTAAACAAGTCACCCACTCCTTCAAGTACCTGGGGATCATACTGTCCACAGATCCTGGGAAGTGGTATGATCTAAATTACTGTAACCAAATAAAAGACATCCAAGACATGCTGGTCAGATGGGGGGGATTGCCACTTACACTGTCAGGTAGGACAGCCCTCATAAAAATGATCGCGTTCCCGAAACTCCTGTATCTGTTCCAGATGATACCTGAAAACATTCATAAGTCCGACCTGAGCAAAACTGAACAAATCTATCACCTCTTTTGTCTGGGCAGGGAAAAAACATAAGATAAAGGCCAGTAGACTGATGGCAGAGACCCCCTCAGGGGGACTGGCACTCCCCAATATAGGAGCATACTGTAGTGCAGCACAGATCAAGTATGTAGCAGACTGGTTGACCGAGAGAGAGAACTTCACAATACCCAAACTAGAGGAACAGGGGACATACCCCTGGTCACTGCAGGCGATCCCACACATGTCCCCAGCGCAAGCTGAAAAATCCTTTAAAGACTATCCAATGATACTTCAACCCCTGAGAGCATGGTGGAAACTGTGTAGAGCCCTCAAATTTGACCACCACTTTACTAGATTTCTTCCTCTAAAAGGGAACCCGGAGTTCCCGGCGGGCATTGATTCTGGGGTGTTTGGAGGCTGGAAGGCTAGGGGACTGACATCCATATCACACATGTTAAACAAACTAGACGCAACGGTTAAAACATTTCAAGACCTACAGAATCAGTTCAATTTACCAAACTCACACCACTTCGCATATTTACAGGCTAGACACTACGCCAAAGAACTGATTAGGAAAGAGAGTGTCGTAGATCAAAACTTAAGCATAAATAGATTGCTTCACAAGACCGAACAGGGGGTGACTTCTATATCACACATATACAAGCTTCATATGAAGGGAACTAACGATTCGACGTTAGCACACATTAGTGACACGTGGACGAATATACTGAACACTGACATAACAATAGATCTTACCCAGAAGAGCATATCTTTATCGAGGAAAGGGTCCCTGTCGGCGATTAGCCGAGAGTCGCATATCAGACTACTACAGACGGCGTACATCTCACCAAAAATATATAAAAAATGGAGACCAGAAACAGAAGGTTCATGTCACAAGTGCCAATTCCCAAATGCAGACCTTCTACACTTGATTTGGGCTTGCCCGAAAATAACTAGATTCTGGGGTATGACAGCGCACTGGTTGAACACCACACTACATGTAAAAATAGAGATGTCTCCCAAACTGATAGTTTTCTTGCATTCTCCAGAGCATGAGCCAAAATCTCATGGACGGCTGGTTAGTAACATCCTACTACAAGCTAGAAAACTCATCTTCCACAAATGGCTTAGCCCAGAGGCTCCCACTCTTACACAACTTAAAAATACGATACTCAAGCAGGTAACCTATGAAATAGCGGATGCCATGCAAGACACACAGGGCAGAACCAGGTCACTGATGAAAAAATGGGGTACATACATAGAGACATTAAAACCATCGTTGCAGAAGCAACTCTTATATCCCATAAAGGACACAGAATTTATGCTCGAGGAACACCTTAGAGGGAAGTGGAGCAACATTTACCAAGTGAGTGGGAACACAAGTAGAGCTGCCAATACATACACACTGTCTTGATCTGTCCTGGGGAGGCCGGTACTGCGGGAGAGGGGTGATGAACTGTCTAATACCAGTTCTGTTAGAGAGCAAATTGTTATATGTTTGTTATTTATCATTATGTAATCTATAGGACATAAAAAGGATACACTTTTCCTCAATATGAGGAGTGCTGTTTGGAGGGAGAAAAAGGAGAGAAGGAAAGTTAGAAAGGGTTAAGGAAAAAGTGGAAAATGAAGTTGCCAAGAGAGGCTCAAAATCATTACCTACCTGACTCTCTCTGGTAGAATCTGTTAAAATTACGGTGAGACTAATAACTTCTTGAGAGTCTGCAGACATTGTTAATTGTCACTGTCCATGTAAAGATATATATATACTCGACTGTAAACACTCACTGAAGCAATGTATGTATTCTTGGTAACTTTGATTGGAAAATAAAAGTTTTAAAAAAAAATAAATGGATTAACCCCTAAAGCTTAGTCTAACCCTAACACTAACACCCCCCTAACTTAAATATAATTTACATCTAACGAAATAAATTAACTCTTATTAAATTAATTATTCCTATTTAAAGCTAAATACTTACCTGTAAAATACATCCTAATATAGCTACAATATAAATTATAATTATATTGTAGCTATTTTAGGATTAATATTTATTTTACAGGCAACTTGGTAATTATTTTAACCAGGTACAATAGCTATTTAATAGTTACCTAGTTAAAATAATAACAAATTTACCTGTAAAATAAATCCTAACCTAAGATATAATTAAACCTAACACTACCCTATCAATATATTAATTAAATAAACTACCTACAATTACCTACAATTAACCTAACACTACACTATCAATAAATTAATTAAACACAATTCCTACAAATATATACAATTAAATAAACTAGCTAAAGTACAAAAAATAAAAAAGAACTAAGTTACAAAAAATAAAAAAATATTTACAAACATAAGAAAAATATTACAACAATTTTAAACTAATTACACCTACTCTAAGCCCCCTAATAAAATAACAAAGCCCCCCAAAATAAAAAATTCCCTACCCTATTCTAAATTAAAAAAGATAAAAGCTCTTTTACCTTACCAGCCCTGAACAGGGCCCTTTGCGGGGCATGCCCCAAGAATTTCAGCTCTTTTGCCTGTAAAAAAAAACATACAATACCCCCCCCCCAACATTACAACCCACCACCCACATACCCCTAATCTAACCCAAACCCCCCTTAAATAAACCTAACACTAAGCCCCTGAAGATCTTCCTACCTTGTCTTCACCATCCAGGTTCACCGATCCGTCCTGAAGAGCTCCTCCGATGTCCTGATCCAAGCCCAAGCGGGGGGCTGAAGAGGTCCATGATCCGGTCAAAGTCTTCATCCAAGCGGGGCAGAAGAGGATCTTCCATCCGATTGAAGTCTTCATCCAGGCGGCATCTTCTATGGTCTTCCATCCGGAGCGAAGCGGCAGGATCCTGAAGACCTCCAGCGCGGAACATCCATCCGGCCCGACGACTGAACGACGAATGACTGTTCCTTTAAGGGACGTCATCCAAGATGGCGTCCCTCGAATTCCGATTGGCTGATAGGATTCTATCAGCCAATCGGAATTAAGGTAGGAATTTTCTGATTGGCTGATGGAATCAGCCAATCAGAATCAAGTTCAATCCGATTGGCTGATCCAATCAGCCAATCAGATTGAGCTCACATTCTATTGGCTGTTCCGATCAGCCAATAGAATGCGAGCTCAATCTGATTGGCTGATCGGATCAGCCAATCGGATTGAACTTGATTCTGATTGGCTGATTCCATCAGCCAATCAGAATATTCCTACCTTAATTCCGATTGGCTGATAGAATCCTAACAGCCAATCGGAATTCAAGGGACGCCATCTTGGATGACGTCCCTTAAAGGAACCGTCATTCGTCGGGAGACAACGGAAGAAGAGGATGGATCTGCGTCGCCTGCTTCAAGATGGACCCGCTCCGCACCGGATGGAAGAAGATCGAAGATGCCGCTTGGAGAAGATGTTTGCCGGTCCGGATGTCCTCTTCTTGCCGGATAGGAGGAAGACTTTGGAGCCTCTTCTGGACCTCTTCAGCCACCGGATGATGGATCGCCAACCCCCGCTTGGGTTGGATGAAGATGTTGGAGCCAGGACGGATCGGTGATACCTGGATGGTGAAGACAAGGTAGGAAGATCTTCAGGGGCTTAGTGTTAGGTTTATTTAAGGGGGGTTTGGGTTAGATTAGGGGTATGTGGGTGGTGGGTTGTAATGTTGGGGGGGGGGGGTATTGTATGTGGTTTTTTTACAGGCAAAAGAGCTGAAATTCTTGGGGCATGCCCCGCAAAGGGCCCTGTTTAGGGCTGGTAAGGTAAAAGAGCTTTTAACTTTTTTAATTTAGAATAGGGTAGGGCATTTATTATTTTGGGGGGCTTTGTTATTTTATTAGGGGGCTTAGAGTAGGTGTAATTAGTTTAAAATTGTTGTAATAATTTTCTTATGTTTGTAAATATTTTTTTATTTTTTGTAACTTAGTTCTTTTTTATTTTTTGTACTTTAGTTAGTTTATGTAATTGTAGTTATTTGTAGCAATTGTATTTAATTAATTTATTGATATTGTAGTGTTAGGTTTAATTGTAGGTAATTGTAGGTATTTTATTTAATTAATTTAATGATAGTGTAGTGTTAGGTTTAATTATATCTTAGGTTAGGATTTATTTTACAGGTAAATTTGTTATTATTTTAACTAGGTAACTATTAAATAGTTATTAACTATTTAATAGATATTGTACCTGGTTAAAATAATTACAAAGTTACCTGTAAAATAAATATTAATCCTAAAATAGCTATAATATAATTATAATTTATATTGTAGCTATATTAGGATTTATTTTACAGGTAAGTATTTAGCTTTAAATAGGAATAATTTATTTAATAAGAGTTAATTAATTTCGTTAGATGTAAATTATATTTAAGTTAGGGGGGTGTTAGTGTTAGGGTTAGACTTAGCTTTAGGGGTTAATACATTTATTAGAATAGCGGTGAGCTCCAGTCGTCAGATTAGGGGTTAATAATTGAAGTTAGGTGTCGTCGATGTTAGGGAGGGCAGATTAGGGGTTAATACTATTTATTATAGGGTTAGTGAGGCGGGTTAGGGGTTAATAACTTTATTATAGTAGAGGTGCGGTCCGCTCGGCAGATTAGGGGTTAATAAGTGTAGGCAGGTGTCGGCGACGTTGAGGGGGGCAGATTAGGGGTTAATAAATATAATATAGGGGTCGGCGGTGTTAGGGGCAGCAGATTAGGGGTACATAGGGATAACGTAGGTGGCGGCGCTTTGCGGTCGGAAGATTAGGGGTTAATTATTTTAAGTAGCTGGCGGCGATGTTGTGGGGGGCAGGTTAGGGGTTAATAAATGTAATACAGGGGTCGGCAGGGTTAGGGGCAGCAGATTAGGGGTACATAAGTATAACGTAGGTGGCGGTCGGCAGATTAGGGGTTAAAAAATTTTAATCGAGTGGCGGCGATGTGGGGGGAGCTCGGTTTAGGGGTACATAGGTAGTTTATGGGTGTTAGTGTACTTTAGGGTACAGTAGTTAAGAGCTTTATGAACCGGCGTTAGCCCAGAAAGCTCTTAACTCCTGCTATTTTCCGGCGGCTGGAGTTTTGTCGTTAGAGCTCTAACGCTCACTTCAGAAACGACTCTAAATACCGGCGTTAGAAAGATCCCATTGAAAAGATAGGATACGCAATTGACGTAAGGGGATCTGCGGTATGGAAAAGTCGCGGCTGAAAAGTGAGCGTTAGACCCTTTAATCACTGACTCCAAATACCAGCGGGCGGCCAAAACCAGCGTTAGGAGCCTCTAACGCTGGTTTTCACGGCTACCGCCGAACTCTAAATCTAGGCCTAAGTTTCTATCGTTTTATTATTAATTCACAAAATATTTCCACGGATAATTTACGATTGGTGTTATCTTGTGTAAACACTTCATAGGGTATGAAACCCAAAATTTTCTTTCATGATTCAGATAGAGAATATGAATTTAACAAAGTTTCCAGTTTATTTCTATTATCACAATTGCTTTGTTCTTTGTTATTCTTTGTTGAAGAAATATCTAGATAGGGAGTGTGTGCAAGTCTGCCTAATTTATAAAATTGTTGCAAAACAGCAGCCATATAGTGCTGCAGACACGTGCACGCTCCTGAGCTTATCCTTTGAAGGTAACAAGAAAATAAAGAAATTTGATAATCAAAGTGAATCCAAATCATGAAAGAACATTTTTAGGTTTTGTATCCCTTTAAGAGTGTGGTAAGGTTTCTATTCAGAATATTGTTTTACCACTAGCAGAGAGTTAGTTTAGGTGTTTATTCTATATTGCTGGGTACAAATACTTTCGCACATGGTTCCTACTTTGTAGGGACTATTATTATGACAAGGGGTTGCTCATCAGTGCATAATGATAGTTTGGCCCTCAGAGCTTACTGTTTGATTCTTTATGTGATAAAAAGAGATTAAATAAACCTTTGTTCTGCCCATATATTGTAGCTTGCAGGTAGGTTGTCTTTAGTAGTATCCCCTAATGAAGGAAGCTTTATGCTCAGGAGCAGTGATATTCCTATACCAGGCAGCAGTCAGACTTACCTCTAGTAGTATGTGTGAGTCTGTAGCCCCTCGGGGACTCGGAACCAACAACTGACCAGGCCAGCCTTAGAAAAGAAGGTCCCGCCTCTGACACTCGGAAATTGGCAATGCCAAGGCCACTCTCTAGGAGACAAACACAAATAATACAAATATCCCATGAACTGAACTTGACACAGGTTAGCAATAGTGCACAAACTTACGGGTTTTCCCACGGCCAGACACTGACTCTCCAATGTTGTTGGCGTAAAGAGCGGTTACAGTGATGGCGTATTCGGTGCCAGGTCTCAAGCCTTGTAACAAGGCAGCTTTCTGCCCTGTACTCAGGGTTATCTGTGAATAAGCATTGGGATATATTCATTTCTAGGACATTACTGGTGCTTCAGGTGAATAGTAACAAGTGATTAGAGCAAATAGCACTAGGACCCAACGCCTCACAGTTACATTTTAGCTCTATCTGTTGGTGTCTTAGCTATTACGCTTATTCTCATTTATACTTGTGCATATTCATGACAAAAAGTTCATTTATTAAATATATTGAATGGACTGGGGTGTTGTAAAATGTATTAGAGATTTAGTAGCCACTCAGAATACTGAGGAGCCAGTGACATGTGATTTAATGTAGAGTTGGATGCAGAAATCCAGACATTTCAAAGCCACAACCTGAATTTTAGGAGCCATAACTTCCTAACCCCTGGTGTGACAGGTAAAACATTGTCACATTAAGAGAATAAGTAAAGTGTGTGCAGCAAGAACACACCAGTTGTCACTAATGTTAATTGTCACACACTGAAATATTTAGTATAAATTACATGACGATTTGTATTTACAATTCACCAGTTTTACACTGATGTGACAAGTTTGCACTAGTAATAAAAGATGTGCTTAAAAGGGACACAAGTCACAATTAAACTTCTATGATTCAGACAGAACATACAGTTTTAAACAACTTTCCAATGTACTTCAATTATCAAATTGTCTTCATTCTCTTGGTATCCTTTATTGAAAAGTAAACCTAGGTGAACTCAGGAGCAGCAGTGCACTACTGGGAGCTAGCTGAACACAAATCTGGTGAGCCAATGACAAGAGGCATATATGTGCAGCAAACAATCAACAGCTAGGTCCCAGTAATGCATTGCTACTCCTGAGCCTATCTAGGTTTGCTTTTCAACAAAGGATACCAAGAGGACATTTAATTCTGACTTTACTTTACCCTCCTTGTAGGGTGAAGACACACTCCCCAACACAGCATTATGGTGCTTTAACCCCGTAGCTGCCAGAAAATTACATGTTGCAGACCTGGTTTATAACTACACGTGATGTATGTGTGTATTTTACTTTTATAATGCTGACCATTTGCAATCTCTTTTTGTTTCAACAAACCAAATACCAAGTACAACAGAGAAGGACACAGATGGTAGGATGACACTACCCTAAAAAGCTAACATCTGTAACCTGACATGTGCAACCAATGACTATTAATTAGCACTTATTCTGTTTCCTGACACTTTTTAAAATGTACTTCAATTTGCCCGCACCCTGTATCACATGACAACCATCAACCAATCACAGAGTCCTATACATTGTGAACTGTTGCACACACTCAGTAGCAGCTGGTGCCTCAGGAAGTGTGCAAAGACAAAGGTGTGCTCAAATTCATAATATAAGTAAACTCAACAATGTTTTAAAACTGCTGCTTTATCTGAATTATGAAAGTTTAATTTTAACTTTAGTACCCCTTTAAAGCAACATGCCCTTTAAAGCGACATGGAAGTCACTTTTGTTGGAACTTAGCATACTGAGGTACCCTCAGGAGTGTGGAGGTGTCTTGAGCACTATATGTATAACATTGTTAGAAAGTGAATTTGTTGTTTTTACAATGGTATACTGTATCTGAATCGTTTCATTTTCTGTATCCCTTTAACCAGTGTGACCTCCAGTACATTACAGAACATGACAAACCTCTTTTAACTCTGCTGATATCTGCTGCCCCAGGCTGGTGAGAGGGACGTAAAGAACCTTATAACCAGTAACAGGGCCGGTAGCTGCCGTCCATCGTATTCGCATTGAGTTGGATGTCTCGTCAGAGAATATCAGGTTGGAGGGTCCTGTGTAGGTTTCTGAGGCTACAACAAGAATAGGACGTGGGTGTTAGAGGAAGATAACGTTGAAAACAATACAATATTACAATGTGTCATTTAAAGGGACTTAAAGGGACATGAAACCCAAATGTTTTCTTTTCATGATTTAGACAGAACATACAATTTTAAACAACTTTCCAATTTACTTATATTATTTAATTTGCTTTCTTCTCTTGTTTTCCTTTGCTGAAAGGTTTATCTAGGAAAGCTCAGGAGCAGCAAAGAACCTAGGTTCTAGCTGCTGATTGGTGGCTTCATATATTTACCGATTGTCATTGGCTCAACCATGTGTTCAGTTAGAAACCAGTAGTGCATTGCTGCTCCTTCAACAAATGATTCCAAGAGAATGAAGTAAATTTGATAATAGAAGTAAACTGAAAAGTTGTTTAAAATTAAATGTTCTACCTAAATCATGAAAGAAAGATTTTGGGTTTCATGTCCCTTTAAGGCCAAAATTAAACTTGGGGGATTCAAATAGAGCCTGTAATAAGGCACTTTTATATTAAAGTCTATCAAATTTACTCTGTTTTTTTTGGTATCCTTTGTTGAAAAGCATATCTAGGTATGCTCAGGAGCACTAATGCACTACTGGTAGCTAGCTGTTGATCGGTGGCTGCACACATATGCCTCTTGTCTTTGGCTCACCAGATGTGTTCAGCTAGCTCCCAGTGGCGCACTGTCGGTCTGAAGCAGATATTAACCCCTTTGCAGGGGTTAAACACTAAGGGCCCGATTCTCTGAATCTCTCTGGTAAGGCAGAATTAGAAGTTTCGTCCTACATGAAAACATCTGGTGAGCCAGTGACAAAAGGCATATCTGAGTAGCAACTAATTATCAGCTAGCTCCCTCCCAGCAGCGCATTGCTAAGCCTACATACATTTAATGCCAAGCAAATTTACTTTTTCACAAAGGATACAAAGAGAACAAAACAAACAAAAGGAAATTGCTGCTCTATCTACCCCTTTAATGCAAGAACTTAAAGGGATATGAAACCCACATTTCATGATTCAGATAGAGCAGCAATTTTAAATAACTTTCCAGTTTACTTCTATTTGTATTGTTCCTTTTGTATCCTTTGTGAAAAAGTATAGCTAGGTAGGTTTAGAAGCTGCTTATTGGTGGCTGCACATATATATCTCTTGTAATTGGCTTTCAGCTAGCTCCCAGTAGTGCATTACTGCTCCTTCAACAAAGGATACCAAGAGAATGAAGCAAATTAAATAATAGAAGTAAATCGGCATTTTGGTTGAAATTGTATGCTTTGTTGGTATCATGTCCCTTTAAGTTTTTGGTACAGAATGCACTTAAAGGGATATGAAACCCAAAATATCTCCTTTGTGATTCAGACTACAATTTTTAAAAAGTTTCAAATTTACTTCTATTAAAAAATGTAATTCGTTCCCATTATATTCTGTGTTAAAGAGATACCTAGGTAGCATCTGGTGCACTACATGGCAGGGGATAGCGCTGCCCTCTAGTGCTCTTTCAAATGGATAACTTTCTTGCAAAACTGCTGCCATATAGTGCTCCAGAAATAGGCTGGCTCCTAAGCTTACGTCCCTGCTTTATAACAAAAGATACCAAGAAAACGTAGAAAAAAGTGATAATAGAAGTAAATTTGAAAGTTGTTTAAAATCACACGCTCTATCTGAATCATGAAATAAAAATCTTGGGTCTCATATCCCCTTAAAGGGACATTGTACACTAGATTTTTCTTTGCATAAATGTTTTGTAGGTGATCCATTTATATAACCCATCTGGGAGTGTTTTTGTAACAATCTATAGTCTTGCTTATTTTTTTAATAACATTGTGCTGATTTTCAGACTCCTAACCAAGCCCCAAAGTGTTAGATGTGTACTGATGTATACAGACTTCACATTGCTTCTGTTTGTATAATGGTCTATTCATATGCAGGGGAGGGGGGAGGGGGACGGTTCTGCTCCCAGCCCCTTTCAGTGGGTGACCCAGCCTAACCTCATTAGGAGTGTTAAACTGTGAGCTTCTAAGTAAGCTTTTAAACGGTTTTATACTGGATTTTTATATCTGCATATGTGCATATTCTTCTTTATAGTAGTGACTGTCTATTACATGCAGTTATATTAAAATTGGTGCATACTGTCCCTATAAATTTTTGCTTTAGTTCTTGCAGTGGGATTAAACAACTTGCAGCATGTGTTTTATACAGTGGTGGTCCTATAGGTGTGCATAAGCAACCAAATCTTTTACCCTGTACCCGCACTGTGTGAAGGTGCTCGTTTGGCTAAGATGGAGGGGAATATTGCTGTCCCTTCGAACCTAATCATACCTCCAGACCCCCAAACTCAGACCACAGCACAGCTACTCCTGCCCACATAATACCTATGACTTTGAAACCACCCACTGGACACCTGGGACTCCACCTACAGAACACCTGAAACTCCACCCATGAGTCTCCCTGACTCAGTCCACAGCTTCCTCACCCCAGTTTCCAATACCCCTGAGCGTGGAGCTCTGCAGGGTTAGTAAGTGTTTTCGTCTCCAAATTTTCATTTCTAGAACCACCCCTGATTGTATAAATTCTTTTATAATATACATAAAAAGTACTGGCAAATAAACTACGAGGGTACATTATTCCACATATCATATTACTCTGTAACAGAATATCTGCAGTGACTAGAAGAGTAAACAGATACAACTTACTTTCCACTGGTCTATATATTCCACCCGTACTGACACACACTTTCCGAGACACTAGAGGGAGTAGGGTGCCAAGGATCTTAAAGTCGTTAACGTAGAAGAGGTAGTCATCTGTTGGTGTGGAGGCCACCCTGGCGAGCTCCTGGCTGTCTGCATTCTTTATTCCTGGAGAATTGACATTACAGGTTAATGTGAAAGTGAATCTTATACAATAGGTCCAGAGAAGTCCATATATATACAATATATTGTACCCATTGGTTTAAAAATTGTGATATTTGTCAATTTCTTGTGTAACTCTTTTCTTAAAATGTGATTCCAAATATTATATTTGTTTAATAAGATTTCCCTGAGTGTAACAGGAGGTGGGCGGAGCTTGGTAAAAGAGGAAACTGGATTTTTTATGTTACATTTTTTGCAGTAAAACTGCTCAACCATGTTCTGCTTGCTGACATAAAAACCATGTTCTGCTTGCTGACATAAAAACCATTTTCTGCTTGCTGACATAAAAAACATTTTCTGCTTGCTGACATAAAAACCATGTTCTGCTTGCTGACATAAAAACCATGTTCTGCTTGCTGACATAAAAACCATGTTCTGCTTGCTGACATAAAAACCATGTTCTGCTTGCTGACATAAAAACCATTTTCTGCTTGCTGACATAAAAACCATGTTCTGCTTGCTGACATAAAAACCATGTTCTGCTTGCTGACATAAAAACCATGTTCTGCTTGCTGACATAAAAACCATGTTCTGCTTGCTGACATAAAAACCATGTTCTGCTTGCTGACATAAAAACCATGTTCTGCTTGCTGACATAAAAACCATGTTCTGCTTGCTGACATAAAAACCATGTTCTGCTTGCTGACATAAAAACCATGTTCTGCTTGCTGACATAAAAACCATGTTCTGCTTGCTGACATAAAAACCATTTTCTGCTTGCTGACATAAAAACCATGTTCTGCTTGCTGACATAAAAACCATGTTCTGCTTGCTGACATAAAAACCATGTTCTGCTTGCTGACATAAAAACCATTTTCTGCTTGCTGACATAAAAACCATGTTCTGCTTGCTGACATAAAAACCATGTTCTGCTTGCTGACATAAAAACCATGTTATGCTTGCTGACATAAAAACCATGTTCTGCTTGCTGACATAAAAACCATGTTCTGCTTGCTGACATAAAAACCATGTTCTGCTTGCTGACATATAAACCATGTTCTGCTTGCTGACATAAAAACCATGTTCTGCTTGCTGACATATAAACCATGTTCTGCTTGCTGACATAAAAACCATGTTCTGCTTGCTGACATAAAAACCATTTTCTGCTTGCTGACATAAAAACCATGTTCTGCTTGCTGACATAAAAACCATGTAACATTAGATGTAAAGTTAAATATCATCAGAATAATGACAAACTAGAAAGCAGGTAGTAATTCAGGGCCAGATTACAAGTGTAGCGGTATTTAACACATCCGCTCATGCGCTAACTTTGCTAGAAATTCAGCTTTTTGCGTGTCGGGTAGCTCTCGTATTACAAGTTAAAAGTAAAAAGTTTTCACTTGCACGCTAACCCTATGCACGCAAGAAGCCTAAGTTAGAATATTGTGGTAACCTATTCCCCCATAGGAGTCAATGGAGCAAAAAAAAGTGTAAAAAGAACCTAACACCCTACTCACACACAAACCCGATCGCATATTCTCAAGTGCGCTAACCCAACATGAAAATATGAATATTTCACATTCCAATGTTCTTCACATAGCAGAATTTGTTATATTTATATATAAAATTATATATAGGTATAGATATATACAGATAAATAAAGGAATATCTATTTATAAATAAAAAGAACATATTCCCCTATGTGTAGAAAATTGGAATGTGAAATATTTACAGTAAATATACAGTTTAACACTTTATTAAATATGAATATGTATATTTAGACATACAGGTGTGTATATATATATATATATACACATACTTATATAAATGCACAACTTACCCACAGCAAATACTTTAATTCCTTGAAGTTTTAGTTTCTCTGATGGTTCATCTACATCATCCTGAGATTTTCCATCTGTTATGAGAATAGCAACCTGATAAACAGAAAAAAACACTAAATATGACATGCACGTGATCTGCACGAATATAACATGCACGTGATCGACACGAATATAACATGCACATGATCTGTACTGATATAACATGCACATGATCTGTACTGATATAACATGCACGTGATCTGCACTAATATAACATGCACATGATCTGTACTGATATAACATGCACATGATCTGTACTGATATAACATGCACGTGATCTGTACTAATATAACATGCACGTGATCTGCACTAATATAACATGCACGTGATCTGCACTAATATAACATGCACGTGATCTGCACTAATATCACCTGTATCAATACAGAGACTCAAGTGGTTGTTCCATAGGTAGCACATTTCCAGGGGACACATAATAATATAACAGAACAGACAAATAACCAATTATTGTGAGATCCTGCTTGCTCCATACCTTAGGAACGGGCCGGACCACGGTGGGACCAAAGAAATAATCCAGGATGTATCTGAGCCCTGATCCGGTCCGGGTATTTCCCCCTTTGTAGCTGAGGCTTCTGATGGCGCGCATCACCTCTGTCCCATTACGGTGTTGGGTAAATGTAAACTCTGTTCTGCAGAAAAAACAGAACACAATTTGTACCGGCGTTAAAGGTATAGGAAAGACAAAATTAAACTTGCATGATACAGATGCAGCATATTATTTGAAGACACTTTTAAATTCACTTATTTTAGCAAATTGACTTTGTTCTCTGGGTATCCATTGTTGAAAAGCATATTTACATATCCTACACTACAGTAGCGTATCTTGTCACTGGCTCACCAGATGTATTCAGCTGGCTCCTTGTATTGAATTGCTGTTTTGGATCGTTCTGATCCTGTTTTTATCAGCTGTTTTGTTTTTTTGTTTTTTGCAAGTTCTGAGAATCACAATCGAAGAGATAACGCTATTTGCGTATTGAGAAACATTTGGATCAGATCTGAGCATATAGCATGCAAATTACTCATATGAAGCATGGACAGTATCAGCTTTGGTGATCATAATCCCCCTGACCAAAGGTTTTTCACATTATTTCAGCAGCAAAATAGACACATCAAACTCAACACACAAAGGGGCCGATTTATCACGCTCCGTACAGAGCTTGATGCCCCTTGTTTCGGTTCACCGGGAAAAAGAAGATATAAAGCAGCGGTCTAAAGACCACTGCTCCATAACTTGTCCGCCTGCTCTGAGGCCGTGGACAGAAATTAACCCGATCGAATACGATCGGGTTGATGGACACCCCCTGCTGGCGGCCGATTGGTCGCAAATCTGCACAGGGCGGCATTGCAGCAGCACTTCACAAGAACTGCTGGTGCAATGATAAATGCTGACAGTGTATGCACATTAATAAATATACCCCAAAGGGTTTTGATAACGTGCAAAACTGGCCTTTTTGACTATTTGGAATAATTCTATTATGTTGTGAATGTGCAATACACTTTTTATTTGAAATAATTTTTTATTGATATTTAAACAATACAAAAGAATAAACAAGACCTTCACAGAAGACATAGCCACTTAATGACAGATAGATCAATGAGACCAATATTAGTAGACAGTAACTAAGATTTCCTAAAAGCATTTAAAACATTTACATTTGTATCGCTATATAGATGGAATTACTTGGTCGATTACTCCTTAAACAACAGCTATCATGCATCTTGTCTGTCAGTTTGTCTGGGGGACCTGAGTGGGGTAAGGACACCCCCTCATTCCCATCTTAACCAAAAAATTTATGAAGATCTTGAATACAAAGGGAGTACAGAGAAAAGTTGGGAAAATCAAAGGGGGAAGAGAAGAAGATAAGAGAGGAAGATGAAGAAGAGTAAGAAAATAGTGCCTTCCGACCATGACACACCCAGTGGAATTTTCATCAATAAGGATAATATTATGATTAACCAACGGATGTATAAAGGCATATAAGATCTCTGCTGTATTGGGTATATTGACAATTCAAACTAGGGTTGCACCGATACAGATACCAAGTATTTGCATGAGTACTTGTACTCGTGCAAATGCACCGATACTTAAACCGATACCTCCACTTCCTACCCATATGCTATCTTGTGGCGTTTTTTCAAACTGCATGTTCCCATTTCATTTTAAACTGGAGTGGAGACTAAACTAAAAATTGTTTACTACTGTTCTGCCAATACAAATTGCTATTATTTGTATTATTGTAGGAGAGATCACTGTACCTCATTCAGACAAACCCCTGAAGTACTGGTCAGTTAATAAACAGATTTCCAGCTCTGGCTAAAATGGCCCAAAAATATCTTTCTGCACCATGCAGTAGTGTGGAAAGTGAAAGACTGTTCAACTTAGAGTCGAACCTCCATACAAATGTCAGATTGATATTATACAACAGCCCTACAAACCAATTGCATCACCCCTTTAAATGTAATATTTTATTGTAATATTTTTTATTTATAAACATGTTCAGTGAACTTTGTGACGAATAAAACTTATTATTTCATAATGTCTTTTGAATTACAGCCCTTTATTATTATAAAGAAGGAATCTTAAATAATTAGTCTGTATTGTGCTTGGTAAACTGTCACATGACATTAAAAAAAAAGTATCGGTAATTGGTATCGGCGAGTATTTGAAAACAAGTATCGGTACTTGTACTCGGTCATAAAAAAATGGTATCGGTGCAACCCTAATTCAAACAGTATTATATGGAGTCATGTGTGATCCAATAAAACCAGACTTTGTGAAAAGGTTCCTGAGTGTCTTGTAATATTGCTGCCTGTGCGGACATATTGTATATGTGCCTAATTTTATGTTTTATGTAAAATTTCGTCCCAGGGGGGAGCCCCTTCCTTCCAGTGACGGGCTATACATATACGTGTAGCTGTACATAAAATTTTGATAATTGATTAATGTCTTTATTAAACTGCCTTAAGCGTACATTCAATAGGGCTTTGTTCATTGACAACTGAATGGAGCTATCTAGTATCCTACTTAAAAGGAGTGATAATTTATTCCAGATTATTTTAGAGTAAGAGCAGTCCCACCACATGTGTTTGTATGTTCCTTCGACTTCACAACCCCTGTAACAGAGCTTGGACCCCCGTTTAATGGAATGAGAGGTGATAATTGGAGTGAGATACCATCTGAAAATTGTTTTAAGGCAATTTTCCTGCATGTCAGCACTCAACAGGCCTTTACTCGCATTATATATTAAGTTATTCCAGTCGGAAATATCAATTTCTGTATTGAGGTCGGCCTCCCATTTGAGCTGAAGGCTTGTTTTAGTGATTTGTGTGGAAGATTGAATTAGTTGGTATAATTGTGAAATAGTTTTTCTAGGTCTGGATGAGGAGCTACAAATTATTTCTAAGGGAGTGAATTTGTGACCAGTCAATGAAGGTAGGTATTTATGTATGATGGAGGATATCTGAAGATATAGAAACCAATGTAATTTGGAAGGAGACAGTTTATCCTGAAGTTGTGTGTATGTCATTAATTTGCCTTTGTCTACTAAGTCTGCGATCCTATAAAGACCTCTGTTTTCCCACTTCTGTATAGCTGGGATCTGTTCTGAAGGTATGATTACTTTTAGGGGGGTCTTGAGGGATCTGTTAGGGAGAATTTTGAGAGACGAAACAAGAGTGGACCAAGCTTTGAGCATGTAATCTGTAATTGGGAATTTATTAAGTTTTTGGGTTTGAGCTCTATGTAGGTCCCACAGAGCCAGCTCTTGAGGATATAGTTTATTTATGTCTGACTCCAACGTGGTCCATCTTATCTCATCTTCCGTTTTGTTAAGGAGAGTAGTTTGGGCTAACCTAGCTGCTTGGAAGTAGTGTCTGAGATTTGGTGCGCCCAGGCCTCCCAGTTGCCTATGTCTTGTAAATATTGGTTTAGGAATTCTAGCTTTTTTAGTCCCTCTTATAAAATTGTTAATGCAAGCTTGGAGATTGTCTAGATCACAATTCGGGATGCGTATCGGTAGGGTCCGAAATAAATATAAAATCTTTGGTAACACAGACATTTTGATCGCAGATAGACGTCCAAACCAAGAAAATCTCAGTTTGCTCCATTTAGTGAGGTCATGTTTGATTACTTTATAAATTGGAGGATAGTTGGTTTGGTAAAGTTCCGATGAGTGTTTTGTAAGGTTGATCCCTAGATATTTGAGATGATGTTTTACCCAATTAAACTCAAAGTTTAGTTCTATCAATTTTTTTGTGTGGTCTGGAATAACAAGAGGCATGGCTTCACATTTTCAAGGTTCACTTTGTAACCAGATATAGTGGAGAAGTTCCTAAGGGTGTTGTATAAATTTGGCAGAGATATAAGGGGTTTGGTTAGGGAGAGCAAAACGTTGTCTGCAAAAAGAGTGAGTTTGTAAACTGATTGTCCTATTTTAATACCCGTAATGTCTGGGGAGTTCCTAATGTGTTGCGCCAGGGGCTCTATGCAAACAGCGAAAAGGAGAGGTTATAAAGGACAACCCTGTCTCGTCCCATTTAAGACCGCAAATCTGTCAGATTGGTGTCCCATTGCCTTAACGCATGCCGAGGGATATGAATATATACTCTGGATCGCTGTAATAAAAGAACCCCTAAAGCCCATGGTATGTAGTACAGCTTGCATGTACTCCCAGTCGACCCTGTCAAACGCCTTCTCTGCGTCCAGTGCAATACACTTTTTAGATGTACATAGGAATATATGATCATGAAACAAATATTCAGCACACTTGTTTTTCCTTTGGTAGTGGGCAGGATAGATATTTACATACGTATATTTATTTTATAGATATCTACGCCAAAAATAACAACAGTAACATCTAGAAATGGCGTTTAACGTTATTTTCTATTTTATATTCACATTGTTGTAATTTCATTCTCTTGAACAGGATTTTTGTAAGCTATGATGTATTTGTGATCAGAATCAGAGGCGACCCCAGCTGTTGCCTAAGGCCTTGTCTAAGCAGGGGCCTCACAGCCAGTGGTAGTTCAAGTTATTTGTGGGGGGCTAACAAAGGTGGTTAAAAAAATTGGAAGACACTGCAGAAACAGAGGTACCACAAGGTGCGTTTGGAGGTGCATAGCACCAAGTGTTGCCACCTCAGCCATGTTTTCCTGGACACTTATGAGTTGCACATGCTGCATGGTGTGCAGGGAGGAACATGTATTGTGTTTCTGGACAGCACTATTCATATTCCTCCCTGCACACCCTGCAGCATGTGTAACTTATATGTTCTGTATTTTAAGGGACGGGTGGCAACCCTAAGCACCCTACAGCACCCCCATAGAACCGCCACTGCTCACAGCAGGGAACTACCACCAGCGCAGTTATTCCAGGGCCTGAGTGCTGCCTGTTAACTCTCCTCAAAGCCCCGGGTGTCAGACTTAACAGCAAATGCACAATTATAGGGTTTATTTTGTATGCATACATCAGATCATACAGGGCTGGGTATTTGAGTGAGACTGCATTGGGAGGGGACGTAGTTATGAGTGGATAGTCAGTGGGATCATGGGCGTGTCTGGTCAGTTAGTAAGCATGTCTGCACAGTTTAAAGGTGTGTTTGGGTGGTCTATGGCCAGGGCTATGTGAAATCCTGTAAATAAGGACATATGGTTGTCTCATAAGACTGTGGGACAGACGTCAGAAGTAGGCACTGTCCCTCTCAGATCAGGATAGTTGGGAGGTCTGGGTATGATGATGAATTTGTGTGTGGTAGCTGTGCAGGGTAGGGTGTGAAATTGGCGTAGCCAAGGGGATCCTATAGATCTATGTTTAATAATTTGAAATATTATGAGCCAGAAGTAAAATTTTAGAAACCAGCCTCATGGGGTTTATCAATGCTTGCCTTAAAATTAAGAAATGCATGCAATTAATTTATTGGGTTTGGCTCCATGGTTCATGAGGGGCATTATATTTTTGCTTTGCTTACGGCTTAATTAACTTTAGAGCCACCTCTGACCCCTCCCTCAATATCCCAAGCTCCACTGACACCTCCCTCACTATCTTAAGCCCCACTGACCCCTCCCTCACTATATCTAGATCCACTTACCCCTCCATCACTATCTCTAGCTCCACTGACCCCTCCCTCACTATCCCTAGCTCTACTAACCCCTCCCTCACTATCTCTAGCTCCACTGACCCCTCCCTCACTATCTCTAGCTCTACTAACCCCTCCCTCACTATCTCTAGCTCCACTGACCCCTCCCTCACTATCTTAAGCTCCACTGACCCCTCCCTCACTATCTTAAGCTCCACTAACCCCTCCCTCACTATCTTAAGCTCCACTGACCCCTCTGTCACTATCCCTAGCTCTACTGACCCCTCTGTCACTATCCCTAGCTCTACTGACCCCTCTGTCACTATCCCTAGCTCTACTGACCCCTCTGTCACTATCCCTAGATCTACTGACCCCTCCCTCACTATCTTAAGCTCCACTGACCCCTCCCTCACTATCTTAAGCTCCACTAACCCCTCCCTCACTATCTTAAGCTCCACTGACCCCTCTGTCACTATCCCTTGCTCTACTGACCCCTCTGTCACTATCTCTAGCTCCACTGACCCCTCCCTCACTATACCTAGCTGACCCCTCCCTCACTATCTGAAGCTCCACTGACCCCTCTGTCACTATCCCTAGCTCTACTGACCCCTCTGTCACTACCCCTAGCTCTATTGACCCCTCTATCAATATCCCTAGCTCTACTGACCCCACTGTCACTATCCTTAGCTCCACTGAACCCTCTGTCACTATCCCTAGCTCTACTGACCCCTCTGTCACTATCCCTAGCTCCACTGACCCCTCTGTCACTATCCCTAGCTCTACTGACCCCGCTGTCACTATCTCAAGCTCCACTGACCCCTCTGTCACTATCCCTAGCTCCACTGACCCTTCTGTCACTATCCCTAGCTCAACTGACCCCTCTGTCACTATCCCTAGCTCAACTGACCCCTCTGTCACTATCCCTAGCTCCACTGACCCCTCTGTCACTATCCCTAGCTCAACTGACCCCTCTGTCACTATCCCTAACTCTACTGACCCCTCTGCCACTATCCCTAGGTCACAAAGCTGTGCGGCCCCAGCATATTACTGACCCCTCTGTCACTATCCCTAGGTCACACAGCTGTACGGCCCTAGCAAACTACTGACCCCTCTGTCACTATCCCTAGGTCGCACAGATGTGCGGCCCCAGCATACTACTGACCCCTCTGTCACTATCCCTAGGTCACACAGCTGTGCGGCCCCAGCATACTACTGACCCCTGTGTCACTATCACTAGGTCACACAGCTGTGCGGCCCCAGCATACTACTGACCCCTCTGTCACTATCTCTAGGTCACACAGCTGTGCGGCCCCAGCAAACTACTGACCCCTCTTTCACTATCCCTAGGTCGCACAACTGTGCGGCCCCAGCATACTACTGACCCCTCTGTCACTATCCTTAGGTCACACAGCTGTGTGGCCCCAGCATACTACTTACCCCTCTGTCACTATATCTAGGTCACACAGCTGTGCGGCCCCAGCATACTACTTACCCCTCTGTCACTATCTCTAGGTCACACAGCTGTGGGGCCCCAGCATACTACTGACCCCTCTGTCACAATTCTTAGGTGACACAGCTGTGCGGCCCCAGCATACTACTGACCCCCTTGTCACTATCCCTAGGTCACACAGCTGTGCGGCTCCAGCATACTACTGACCCCTCTGTCACTATCCTTAGGTCACACAGCGGTGCGGCCCCAGCATACTACTGACCCCTCTGTCACTATCCTTAGGTCACACAGTGGTGCGGCCCTAGCATACTACTGACCCCTCTGTCACTATCCCTAGGTCACACAGCTGTGCGGCCCCAGCATACTACTGACCCCTCTGTCACCATCCCTAGGTCACACAGCTGTGCGGCCCCAGCATACTACTGACCCCTCTGTCACTATCCCTAGGTCACACAGCTGTGCGGCCCCAGCATACTACTGACCCCTCTGTCACTATCCCTAGGTCACACAGCTGTGCGGCCCCAGCATACTACTGACCCCTCTGTCACTATCCCTAGGTCACACAGCTGTGCGGCCCCAGCATACTACTGACCCCTCTGTCACTATCCCTAGGTCACACAGCTGTACGGCCCCAGCAAACTACTGACCCCTCTTTCACTATCCTTAGGTCACGCAGCGGTGCGGCCCCAGCATACTACTGACCCTTCTGTCACTATCCCTAGGTCACACAGCTGTACGGCCCCAGCATACTACTGACCCCTTTGTCACTATCCCTAGGTCACACAGCTGTACGGCCCCAGCATACTACTGACCCCTTTGTCACTATCCCTAGGTCACACAGCTGTACGGCCCCAGCATACTACTGACCCCTCTGTCACTATCCCTAGGTCACACAGCTGTGCAGCCCCAGAATACTACTGACCCCTCTGTCACTATCCTTAGGTCACACAGCGGTGCGGCCCCAGCAAACTACTGACCCCTCTGTCACTATCCTTAGGTCACACAGCGGTGCGGCCCCAGCATACTACTGACCCCTTTGTCACTATCCCTAGGTCACACAGCTGTACGGCCCCAGCAAACTACTGACCCCTCTGTCACTATCCCTAGGTCACACAGCTGTGCGGCCCCAGCATACTACTGACCCCTCTGTCACTATCCCTAGGTCACACAGCTGTACGGCCCCAGCAAACTACTGACCCCTCTGTCACTATCCCTAGGTCACACAGCTGTACAGCCCCAGCAAACTACTGACCCCTCTGTCACTATCCCTAGGTCACACAGCTGTGCGGCCCCAGCATACTACTGACCCCTCTGTCACTATCCCTAGGTCACACAGCTGTACGGCTCCAGCATACTACTGACCCCTCTGTCACTATCCCTAGGTCACACAGCTGTGCGGCCCCAGCATACTACTGACCCCTCTGTCACTATCCCTAGGTCACACAGCTGTGCGGCCCCAGCATACTACTGACCCCACTGTCACTATCCTTAGGTCACACAGCTGTACGGCCCCAGCATACTACTGACCCTTCTGTCACTATCCTTAGGTCACACAGCTGTTCGGCCCCAGCATACTACTGACCCCACTGTCACTATCCCTAGGTTACACAGCTGTGCAACCCCAGCAAACTACTGACCCCTCTGTCACTATCCCTAGGTCACAGAGCTGTGCGGCCCCAGCATACTACTGACCCCTCTGTCACTATCCCTAGATCACACAACTGTGCGGCCCCAGCATACTACTGACCCCTCTGTCACTATACCTAGGTCACACAGCTGTGCGGCCCCGCATACTACTGACCCCTCTGTCACTATCCCTAGGTCACACAGCTGTGCGGCCCCAGCATACTACTGACCCCTCTGTCACTATCCCTAGGTCACACAGCTGTGTGGCCCCGCATACTACTGACCCCTCTGTCACTATCCCTAGGTCACACAGCTGTGCAGCCCCAGCATACTACTGACCCCTCTGTCACTATCCCTAGGTCACACAGCTGTGCGGCCCCAGCATACTACTGACCCCTCTGTCACTATCCCTAGGTCACACAGCTGTGCGGCCCCAGCATACTGCTGACTAGGTGTCTTGAAACATTGGCAGAAGTGTCTAGCAAGCAGGTTGAACCACAGTAGTCATTATTTGCATGACTTACTGAGCATTTAGTAAAGGATTGATAAACACACCTGGGCTCATCGCTGTACTGCACAACTCCAAAGCGCACACCATCCTCGCTGACAATGTTTACAAACGGGATGACCAGACCTTCCATAAAGGAAATGATCATACGAAAGTTTGGCCTTCCGATGCTGGATGATCCATCCACAACAAATACAATGTCCGAGTCATAGATATTTTCACACCTTGCTGCAAAAGAAAATACAGTTTCAGCTGTTGGTAAAACAGATTTAGTATTTACTAAGTTTAAAATAAACTTTCATGATTCATATAGGGCATGCAATTTTAAGAGACTTTTAAATATACTTTCATTATCTAATTGTGCACAGTCTTTTTATATACACACTTGCTGAGGTACCAGTTTCTATTGATCATGTGCACAAGTTTAATGGGTATAGGTATAATAATCTGTAATTGGTTGATGGCTGTCACATGATTCAGGGGGCTAGCAAATAGAGGGGAAAAATAAATTTGTCAGAATAAAATGTACTTCTTATTTGATATTCAGAATAAGTGTTATTGCGTTGTCTTTTTATTATGCACTTGGTAATAATACAATTTTCTACTGTATTGAAAGGTCCCTTAGGGCATCCACCAATAAAAAACCCTTCTAAACCTGCCTATCTACTGGTTGTTCACTCATTTCTAATTATTCCCACGACACAAGGGTCAGATGTGCAAGTTGAAGAGTAGCCTGGGGTCAGACGATGCGCATAGCTTCCTGTTACCGTGCAACAGTCAGATGACACGTCTGTCACATCAGTCAACATGTATGTCAGACACTAATACGCAGCTATAAAATTAGCAGTAAGGGGCTCAGCTGAACAGAGCAATTATCACCAGCTTATCCTGTAAAGAGAGCTTTCTCTGCAACTCAGGAAACTATTTTATGACATTTTCTTTACAAGCGCCAGACGACAAGTGATTATTCTATTGTACTCAATTCACTTTTCCTATTGGTTATTGCTGCTGGCAATAAGCTGCTCTTAATTCAAACCCATCTCAACCCATCAGAAAAACATCCAATCTAAGTTTAAAAAAATGCAACAAAAATATATCTTAAAGGGACAGTAAACCTAATAAACAATCCACAATTTATTTCACATTGCATTCAAAATATAGTTCAGCACTATATATATATACTATGTTATGTATTGCGCTTTTCTTGTATTTCCTTTAAGTTATATAGATATAAAATATAATTTATAGTATTATTATTATTATTATTTAATATGTTTCCCACTTTATCTACTAGAAGTAACATAGCTATTTGTTCAGCAAAATATTTACTTCTCAAGAGATTGTTTGCTGCAGTAATATTCTTTATTTTGCCAGAAAGAAGCTTCCATACAAAGACAAAAATGTATTTTCCCATTAAAAACACTGAAACACTTGTTAACATTCTGGCTGGTAGATGTTTACATTTTCTTGGCTGGAAAAAACGTAATTGCTTTGATTCTTGGATTAAACTCTTTGTGGGACTTCAAGCATACTGAGATATATATACTGAGATATAAGCATAAGGCATTTTCTAAAAATGAAGTTTATATGAAATATGGCATACTTAGGGCTAGTACTGTAACTAACCACACTGTATATAAGTAATATTACTATATGTAGTGTTACTAACTAACCACACTGTATATAAGTAATATTACTATATGTAGTGTTACTAACTAACCACACTGTATATAAGTAATATTACTATATGTAGTGTTACTAACTAGCCACACTGTATATAAGTAACATTACTATATGTAGTGTTACTAACTAACCACACTGTATATAAGTAACATTACTATATGTAGTATTACTAACTAACCACACTGTATATAAGTAATATTACTATATGTAGTGTTACTAACTAACCACACTGTATATAAGTAATATTACTATATGTAGTGTTACTAACTAACCACACTGTATATAAGTAATATTACTATATGTAGTGTTACTAACTAACCACACTGTATATAAGTAATATTACTATATGTAGTGTTACTAACTAACCACACTGTATATAAGTAATATTACTATATGTAGTGTTACTAACTAACCACACTGTATATAAGTAACATTACTATATGTAGTATTACTAACTAACCACACTGTATATAAGTAACATTACTATATGAAGTGTTACTAACTAACCACACTGTATATAAGTAACATTACTATATGTAGTATTACTAACTAACCACACTGTATATAAGTAACATTACTATATGTAGTGTTACTAACTAACCACACTGTATATAAGTAACATTACTATATGTAGTGTTACTAACTAACCACACTGTATATAAGTAATATTACTATATGTAGTGTTACTAACTAACCACACTGTATATAAGTAACATTACTATATGTAGTATTACTAACTAACCACACTGTATATAAGTAACATTACTATATGTAGTGTTACTAACTAACCACACTGTATATAAGTAACATTACTATATGTAGTGTTACTAACTAACCACACTGTATATAAGTAACATTACTATATGTAGTGTTACTAACTAACCACACTGTACATAAGTACCATTACTATATGTGGTATTACTAACTAACCACACTGTATATAAGTAATATTACTATATGTAGTGTTACTAACTAACCACACTGTATATAAGTAACATTACTATATGTAGTGTTACTAACTAACCACACTGTACATAAGTACCATTACTATATGTGGTATTACTAACTAACCACACTGTATATAAGTAATATTACTATATGTAGAGTTACTAACTAACCACACTGTACATAAGTACCATTACTATATGCGGTATTACTAACTAACCACACTCTATATAAGTAATATTACTATATGTAGTGTTACTAACCACACTGTATATAAGTACCATTACTATATGTGGTATTACTAACTAACCACACTGTATAGAAGTAATATTACTATATGTAGTGTTACTAACTAACCACACTGTACATAAGTAACATTACTATATGTGGTATTACTAACTAACCACACTGTATATAAGTTACATTACTAGGTGTAGTTTACCTAACCACACTGTATATAAGTACCATTACTATATGTGGTATTACTAACTAACCACACTGTATATAAGTAATATTACTATATGTAGTGTTACTAACTAACCACACTGTATATAAGTACCATTACTATATGTGGTATTACTAACTAACCACACTGTATATAAGTAATATTAGTATATGTAGTGTTACTAACTAACCACACTGTATATAAGTAATATTACTATATGTAGTGTTACTAACTAACCACACTGTATATAAGTAACATTACTATATGAAGTGTTACTAACTAACCACACTGTATATAAGTAACATTACTATATGTAGTATTACTAACTAACCACACTGTATATAAGTAATATTACTATATGTAGTGTTACTAACTAACCACACTGTATATAAGTAACATTACTATATGTAGTATTACTAACTAACCACACTGTATATAAGTAATATTACTATATGTAGTGTTACTAACTAACCACACTGTACATAAGTACCATTACTATATGCGGTATTACTAACTAACCACACTCTATATAAGTAATATTACTATATGTAGTGTTACTAACCACACTGTATATAAGTACCATTACTATATGTGGTATTACTAACTAACCACACTGTATAGAAGTAATATTACTATATGTAGTGTTACTAACTAACCACACTGTACATAAGTAACATTACTATATGTGGTATTACTAACTAACCACACTGTATATAAGTTACATTACTAGGTGTAGTTTACCTAACCACACTGTATATAAGTACCATTACTATATGTGGTATTACTAACTAACCACACTGTATATAAGTAATATTACTATATGTAGTGTTACTAACTAACCACACTGTATATAAGTACCATTACTATATGTGGTATTACTAACTAACCACACTGTATATAAGTAATATTAGTATATGTAGTGTTACTAACTAACCACACTGTATATAAGTACCATTACTATATGTGGTATTACTAACTAACCACACTGTATATAAGTAATATTACTATATGTAGTGTGTGTTACTAACTAACCACACTGTATATAAGTACCATTACTATATGTGGTATTACTAACTAACCACACTGTATATAAGTAATATTACTATATATAGTATTACTAACTAACCACACTGTTATTTTTTTATTTATTATTATCAGGTATTTGTATAGTGCCAACAGGTTCCGCAGTGCTATGAACATGGGTGGTAACATTACTAGGTGTAGTGTAACTAACCACACTGTATATAAGTACCATTACTATATGTAGTATTACTAACTAACTACACTGTATATAAGTAATATTACTATATGTAGTGTTACTAACTAACCACACTGTATATAAGTACCATTACTATATATAGTATTACTAACTAATAACATTGTACATAAGTACCATTACTATATATAGTATTACTAACTAACCACACTGTATATAAGTAACATTACTATATGTAGTATTACTAACTAACCTCACTGTATATAAGTAACATTACTATATGTGGTATTACTAACTAACCACACTGTATATAAGTAACATTACTATATGTGGTATTACTAACTAACCTCACTGTATATAAGTAACTTTACTATATGTAATATTACTAACTAACCACACTGTATATAAGTAGCATTACTAAGTGTAGTATTACTAACTAACATTACTAGGTCTTGTGTAAATAACCACACTGTATATAAGTAACATTCGGCTAAATTACAAGTGTTGGCTAAAAAATTGGCCTTTGCATGCGGAATGGCAGTTCACCGTCTCCTAAATTAGAAGTTGCGACGGCACGGCTATACCGCAAGCGTTTTAGTCTATATGGTTTTTGGGTGATGAATTTTCATTGTGCCTGTATTACAGATTGTGTGGTCCGACTATAATGCTAACGTTATAGCTTATACCACCGTGATCCATTCTGAAGATCAGAGACTCATAACAAAAATGTTAGAAAGTACACTTACACCCATAAACTACCTATTAACCCCTAAACCGCAATCCCCCACATCGCAAATACTATAATACATTTATTGACCCCTAATCCATCGTCCACCCACATAGCCAACACTAAATAAATGAAAATTAAAAAACCTAAGTTACAAAATTTAAAAATGTAACATTACAAAAAAAAGCCAAATACTAAAATTGCAAAAAATAAAAAAACTAACATTACAAGAAATAATAAACAAAATTATCCAAAATAATAAAAATTAAACCTAATCTAATACCCCGAAAAAAAACAAAAAAGCCACCCCAGTAGCCCTTATAAGGCCTTTTTGTAGGGCATAGCCCTAAGTTAAAACAGCTCTTTTACATAAAAAAAATTACAAAGTACCCCCTAACAGTAAAACTCCCCACCCAACCAACCCCCCTCAAAAAAAATCTGTCTAAAAAAAACCTGAGCTACCCATTGCCCCTAAAAATGCATTTTAATGGGCATTGCCCTTAAAAGGGCAATCAGCTCTTTAGTGCACAATAAAAAAAAGCCCTAATCTAAAAAGAAAACCCCACCCCCCAAATAAAACAAAAAACTAACACTAACCCCAAAAAATGTACTCACAGTTCCTGAAGTCTAGACATTCATCTTAATCCAGGCGGCGACATCTTCATCCATCGTGGGGGCATCTTCTATCTTCATCCCAGTGGCGCGGAGCTCCGGGAAGAAGATAGAAGATGGTCCTGCGTTGGATGAAGACGGAGCCGCCTTGAAGAAGACCTTTAACGCCAGACTTCAAGAACTGTGAGTACCTATTTCGGAGTTATACTTAGGTTTATTTTTTATTTTTTGGGTGCTTTTTTTTTAAGATTAGCTTTTAAGGGCAATGCTCATACAAATACCCCTTTAGGGGCAATGGGTAGATTAGGTTTTTTTAGAGTTAGGTTTTTTTTTATTTTGGGGGGTACTTTTGGTGGGGGGTTGTACTCTTAGGGGGTACTTGGTAATTTTTTTAGGTAAAAGAGCTGTTTAACAAAAGGCCCTTTGAAGGGCTATTGGTAGTTTATTGTTAGATTAGGGGGTGTTTTTATTTTGTGGTGGCTTTTTTTTTTATAGGGGTATTAGATTAGGTTTAATTTTTATTATTTTGGATAATTTTGTTTATTTTTTGTAATCTTTGATTTAATTTTTCCGTAATTTTAGTGTTTTTTTGTAATGTTATTTTTTTTTAAATTTTTTCGTAGTGTTAGGATTTTTTAATTTTGTAACTTACGCCTAGATTTAGAGTTCTGCGGTAGCTGTCAAAACCAGCGTTAAGGGGTCCTAACGCTGCTTTTTACTGCTCGCTGGTATTTAGAGTCAGCCAGGAAAGGGTCTAACGCGCACTTTCCAGCCACGACTTTTCCGTACCGCAGATCCCCTTATGCCAATTGCATATCCTATCTTTTCAATGGGATCTTCCTAACGCCGGTATTTAGAGTCTTGGCTGAAGTGAGCGGTAGACCCTCTACCGACAAGACTCCAGCCGCAGAAAAAAGTCAGGAGTTAAGAGCTTTATGGGCTAACGCCGGTTTATAAAGCTCTTAACTACTGTGCTCTAAAGTACACTAACATCCATAAACTACCTATGTACCCCTAAACCGAGGTCCCCCCCACATCGCCGCCACTATAATAATTTTTTTTAACCCCTAATCTGTCGACCGCACATCGCCGCCACCTACATTATCCCTATGAACCCCTAATCTGCTGCCCCTAACATCGCCGACACCTACATAATATTTTGGAGGACCTCTTCTGGCCGGATAGGATGAAGACTTCGGACCCTCTTCTGGACGGATCGGATGGTACCCGGCTGGGTGAAGACAAGGTAGGAAGATCTTCAGGGGCTTAGTGTTAGGTTTTTTAAGGGGGGTTTGGGTGGGTTAGATTAGGGGTATGTGGGTGGTGGGTTGTAATGTTGGGGGGGTATTGTATGTTTTTTTTTTACAGGTAAAAGAGCTGATTTCTTTGGGGCATGCCCTGCAAAAAGCCCTTTTAAGGGCTGGTAAGGTAATAGAGCTGTTAACTTTTTATTTTAGAATAGGGTAGGGCATTTTTTTATTTTAGGGGGCTTAGAGTAGGTGTAATTAGTTTAAAATTCTTGTAATCTTTTTTTATTTTTTGTAATTTAGTGTTTGTTTTTTTGTAATTTAGTTTAGTTGATTTAATTGTAGGTAATTGTAGGTAGTTTAGTTAATTAATTTATTGATAGTGTAGTGTTAGGTTTAATTGTAACTAATAAATACAAAGTTGCCTGTAAAATAAATATAAATCCTAATATAGCTACAATGTAATTATTATTTATACTGTAGCTATATTAGGGTTTATTTTACAGGTAAGTATTTAGCTTTAAATAGGATTCATTTTTTTAATAAGAAATAATTTATTTTGTTAGAATAAAATTATATTTAATTTAGGGGGTGTTAGGGTTAGGGTTAGACTTAGCTTTAGGGGTTAATACATTTATTAGAGTAGCGGCGAGGTCCGGTCGGCAGATTAGGGGTTAATACTTGAAGTTAGGTGTCGCAGATGTTAGGGAGGGCAGATTAGGGGTTAATACTATTTATTATAGGGTTTGCGAGGCGGAAGTGAGGCGGTTTAGGGGTTAATACATTTATTATAGTGGCGGCGAGGTCCGGTCGGCAGATTAGGGGTTAATAAGTGTAGGTAAGGTAGCGGCAACGTTGGGGTGTCAGATTAGGGGTTAATAAATATAATATAGGGGTCGGCGATGTTGTGGGCAGCAGATTATGGGTAAATAGGTATAATGTAGGTTGCGGCGCTGTCCGGAGTGGCAGATTAGGGGTTAATAATAATATGCAGGGGTCAGCGATAGCGGGGGCGGCAGATTAGGGGTTAATAAGTGTAAGGTTAGGGGTGTTTAGACTTGGGGTACATGTTAGAGTGTTAGGTGCAGACCTAGAAACTGTTTCCCCATAGGAAACAATGGGGCTGCGTTAGGAGCTGAACGCTGCTTTTTTGCAGGTGTTAGGTTTTTTTTCTGCCCAAACTGCCCCATTGTTTCCTATGGGGGAAACGTGCACAAGCACGTTTTTCCAGCTAACCGCTACCGTAAGCAACGCTGGTATTGAGAGTTGAAGTGGCGGTAAATATGCCTCTACGCTCCCTTTTTGGAGCCTAACGCAGCCCTTCAGAGAACTCTCAATACCAGGGTTATTTAAAAGGTGCGGGGGGAGAAAAACATAATTTATATAAGAACTTACCTGATAAATTCATTTCTTTCATATTAGCAAGAGTCCATGAGCTAGTGACGTATGGGATATACATTCCTACCAGGAGGGGCAAAGTTTCCCAAACCTTAAAATGCCTATAAATACACCCCTCACCACACCCACAATTCAGTTTAACGAATAGCCAAGAAGTGGGGTGATAAGAAAAAAGTGCGAAAGCATATAAAATAAGGAATTGGAATAATTGTGCTTTATACAAAAAAATCATAACCACCACAAAAAAGGGCGGGCCTCATGGACTCTTGCTAATTTGAAAGAAATGAATTTATCAGGTAAGTTCTTACATAAATTATGTTTTCTTTCATGTAATTAGCAAGAGTCCATGAGCTAGTGACGTATGGGATAATGACTACCCAAGATGTGGATCTTTCCACACAAGAGTCACTAGAGAGGGAGGGATAAAATAAAGACAGCCAATTCCTGCTGAAAATAATCCACACCCAAAATAAAGTTTAATGAAAAACATAAGCAGAAGATTCAAACTGAAACCACTGCCTGAAGTACTTTTCTACCAAAAACTGCTTCAGAAGAAGAAAATACATCAAAATGGTAGAATTTGGTAAAAGTATGCAAAGAGGACCAAGTTGCCGCTTTGCAAACCATGATCAACCGAAGCTTCATTCCTAAACGCCCAGGAAGTAGAACTGACCTAGTAGAATGAGCTGTAATCCTCTGAGGTGGAGTTTTACCCGACTCAACATAGGCAAGATGAATTAAAGATTTCAACCAAGATGCCAAAGAAATGGCAGAAGTTTTCTGGCCTTTCTAGAACCGGAAAAGATAACAAATAAACTAGAAGTCTTTCGAAAAGACTTAGTAGCTTCAACATAATATTTCAAAGCTCTAACAACATCCAAAGAATGCAACGATTTCTCCTTAGAATTCTTAGGATTAGGACATAATGAAGGAACCACAATGTCTCTACCAATGTAGATGGAATTCACAACTTAGGAAAAAATTCAGAAGAAGTTCGCAACACCGCCTTATCCTGATGAAAAATCAGAAAAGGAGACTCACAAGAAAAAGCAGATAATTCAGAAACTCTTCTGGCAGAAGAGATGGCCAAAAGGAACAAAACTTTCCAAGAAAGTAATTTAATGTCCAATGAATGCATAGGTTCAAATGGAGGAGCTTGAAGAGCCCCCAAAACCAAAATCAAACTCCAAAGAGGAGAAATTGACTTAATGACAGGCTTTATACGAACCAAAGCTTGTACAAAACAATGAATATCAGGAAGAATAGCAATCTTTCTGTGAAAAAGAACAGAAGGAGCAGAGATTTGTCCTTTCAAGGAACTTGCGGACAAACCCTTATCTAAACCATCCTGAAGAAACTGTAATATTCTCGGTATTCTAAAAGAATGCCAAGAAAAATGATGAGAAAGACACCAAGAAATATAAGTCTTCCAGACTCTATAATATATCTCTCTGGATACAGATTTACGAGCCTGAAACCTAGTATTAATCACAGAGTCAGAGGAACCTCTTGACCAAGAATCAAGCGTTCAATCTCCATACCTTAAAAATTAAGGATTTCAGATCCTGATGGAAAAAAGGACCTTGAGACAGAAGGTCTGGTCTTCAACGGAAGAGTCCACGGTTGGCAAGAGGCCATCCGGACAAGATCCGCATACCAAAACCTGTGAGGCCATGCCGGAGCTACCAGCAGAACAAACGAGCATTCCTTCAGAATCTTGGAGATTACTCTTGGAAGAAGAACTAGAGGCGGAAAGATATAGGCAGGATGATACTTCCAAGGAAGTGATAATGCATCCACTGCCTCCGCCTGAGGATCCCGGGATCTGGACAGATACCTGGGAAGTTTCTTGTTTAGATGAGAAGCCATCAGATCTATTTCTGGAAGTTCCCACATTTGAATAATCTGAAGAAATACCTCTGGGTGAAGAGACCATTCGCCCGGATGCAACGTTTGGCGACTGAGATAATCCGCTTTCCAATTGTCCATACCTGGGATATGAACCGCAGAGATTAGACAGGAGCTGGATTCCGCCCAAACCAAAATTCGAGATACTTCTTTCATAGCCAGAGGACTGTGAGTCCCTCCTTGATGATTGATGTATGCCACAGTTGTGACATTGTCTATCTGAAAACAAATGAACAACTCTCTCTTCAGAAGAGGCCAAAACTGAAGAGCTCTGAAAATTTCCAAAATATTGATCGGAAATCTCACCTCCTGAGATTCCAAAACCCCTTGTGCCGTCAGATACCCCCACACAGCTCCTCAACCTGTAAGACTTGCATCTGTTGAGATTATAGTCCAGGTCGGAAGAACAAGAAGCCCCCTATACTAAACGATGGGGATCTGTCCACCATGTCAGAGAGTGTCGTAAAATCGGTTTAAAGATATTAATTGAGATATCTTTGAGTAATCCCTGCACCATTGGTTCAGCATACAGAGCTGAAGAGGTCGCATGTGAAAACGAGCAAAGGAGATCGCATCTGATGCGGTAGTCCTAAGACCCAACATTTCCATGCATAAGGCTACCAAAGGGAATGATTGTGACTGAAGGTTTTGACAAGCTGATATCAATGTTAAACTTCTCTTGTCTGACAAGGACAGAGTCATAGACACTGAATCTATCTAGAAACCTAAAAAGGTTACCCTTGTCTGAGGAATCAATGAATTGATTGGTAAATTGAACCTCCAACCATGAACTTGAAGAAACAACACAAGTCGATTCGTATGAGATTCTTCGAAAATGAGAAAACTGAGCAAGTACCAAGATATCGTCCAAATAGGGAAATACCAAAACCCTGTTCTCTGATTGCAGAAAGAAGGGCACCGAGAACCTTTGAAAAAAATTCTTGGAACTGAGGCTAGGCCAAACGGTAGAGCCAAAAAACTGGTATTGCTTGTCTAAAAAGAGAATCTCAGACACTAAAAGTGATCTAGATGAATCGGAATATGCAGATACACATCCTGTAAATCTATTGTAGACATATAATGCCCTTGCTAAACAAAAGGCAGGACAGTCCTACAGAAACTGAATGTTGGTATCCTTACATAACGATTCAATATTGATAGATCCAGAACTGATCTGAAGGAATTGACCTTCTTTGGTACAATGAAGAGATAAAATAAAACCCCAGCCCCTGTTCCAGAACTGGAACTGGCATAATTACTCCAGCCAACTCTAGATCTGAAACACATTTCAGAAATGCTGAGCCTTGCTGTGTTAACTGGGACACGGGAAAGAAAAAAATCTCTTAGCAGGAGGCCTTAACTAAAGCCAATTCTGTACCTTTCTGAAACAATGTTCTGAAACCAGAAATTGAGAACGGAATTGATCAAAATTTCTTTGAAGAAAACGTAATCTGCCCCATACCAGCTGAGCTGGAATCAGATCCGCACCTTCATGGGTACTTAGGAGCTAGCTATAGATTTTCTATAAGGCTTGGATATATTCCAAACTGGAAATAGTTTCCAAACTGATACCGCTCCTGAGGATGAAGGATCAGGCTTTTGTTCCTTATTGTGAGAAAAGGAACGAAAATGATTATTAGACCTAAATTTACCTTAGATTTTTTATCCTTTGGTAAAAAAGTTCCCTTCCTTCCAGAAACAGTTGAAATAATAATTTATTACCCTGGAAAGAAAAGGAAAGCAAAGTTGACTTAGAAGACATATCAGCATTCCAAGTTTAATCCATAAAGCTTTTCTAGCTAAAATAGCTAGAGACATATATCTGACATCAACTCTAATGATATCAAAAGATGGTATCACCCATAAAATTAATAGCATGTTATAGAATAATAATAATGCTATAAAATTATAATCTGTTACTTGTTGCGCTAAAGCTTCTAACCAAAAAGTTGAGGCTGCAGCAACATCCGCTAAAAATATAGCAGGTCTAAGAAGATTACCTGAACATAAGTAAGCTTTTCTTAGAAAGGATTCAAATTTCCTATCTAAAGGATCCTTAAATGAATTACTATCTGCCGTAGGAATAGTAGCACATTTAGCAGGAGTAGAGACAGCCCCATAACCTTAGGGATTTTGTCCCAAAAAAACTCTAATCTGTCAGATGGCACAGGATATAATTGCTTAAACGTTTAGAAGGAGTAAAAGAATTACCCAAATTATTCCATTCCCTGGAAATTACTTCATAAATAGCATCAGGGAGATTAAACACTTCTGGAATAACTACAGGAGATTTAAAAACCTTATTTAAACGTTTAGATTTAGTATCAAGAGGACCAGAATCCTCTATTTCTAATGCAATTAAAACTTCTTTAAATAAAGAACGAATAAATTCCATCTTGAACAAATACAGAGATTTATCAGCATCAACCTCTGAGACAGAAACCTCTGAACCAGAAGAACCATTATCAGTATCAGAATGATGATGTTCATTTAAAAATTCATCTGAAAAAAGAGAAGTTTTAAAAGACTTTTATATAAACTAGAAGGGGAAATAACAGACATAGCCTTCTTAATGGATTTAAAAAATAAAATCTCTTATGTTTATCAGGAACACTCTGAAAAATTAGATGTTGACGGAACAGCAACATGTAATGTAACAGTACTAAAGGAAATTTTATCTGCATTAATAAGTTTGTCATGACATGTAATACAAACAACAGCTGGAGAAACAGATACCAAAAATTATAGCAGATACACTTAGCTTGGTAGCTCCAGCAGTAGACAGCGATTTTCCTGTAGTATCTTCTGACTCAGATGCAACGTGAGACATCTTGCAATATGTAAGAGAAAAAACAACATATAAAGCAAAATTGATCAAATTCCTTAAATGACAGTTTCAGGAATGGGAAAAAAATGCCAAAGAACAAGCTTCTAGCAACCAGAAGCAATGAAAAAATAAGACTTAAATAATGTGGAGACAAAAACGACGCCCTTATTTTTTAGCGCCAAATAAGACGCCCACATTATTTGGCGCCTAAATCCTTTTGGCGCCAAAAATGACGCCACATCCGGAACGCCGACATTTTTTGGCGCAAAATAACGCCAAAAAAGTCCGCGCCAAGAATGACGCAATAAAATGAAGCATTTTCAGCCCCCGCGAGCCTAACAGCCCACAGGGAAAAAAGAGTCAAATTTTTGAATGGTAAGAAAAAATAAATAATTTCAAATGCATTATCCCAAATATGAAACTGACTGTCTGAAAAATAAGGAATGTTGAACATTCTGAGTCAAGGCAAATAAATGTTTGAATACATAAATTTATTTTAAACAAAGTGCCCAACCATAGCTTAGAGTGTCACAGAAAATAAGATTTACTTACCCCAGGACACTCATCTACATGTTTGTAGAAAGCCAAACCAGTACTGAAACGAGAATCAGTAGAGGTAATGGTATATAAGAGTATATCGTCGATCTGAAAAGGGAGGTAAGAGATGAATCTCTACGACCGATAACAGAGAACCCATGAAATAGACCCCGTAGAAGGAGATCACTGCATTCAAATAGGCAATACTCTCCTCACATCCCTCTGACATTCACTGCACGCTGAGAGGAAAACCGGGCTCCAACTTGCTGCGGAGCGCATATCAACGTAGAATCTAGCACAAACTTACTTCACCACCTCCATCGGAGGCAAAGTTTGTAAAACTGAATTGTGGGTGTGGTGAGGGGTGTATTTATAGGCATTTTAAGGTTTGGGAAACTTTGCCCCTCCTGGTAGGAATGTATATCCCATACGTCACTAGCTCATGGACTCTTGCTAATTACATGAAAGAAAACACGCGTAGCTAACGCACCCCTTTGGCCGCAAAACTCTAAATCTAGGCGTTAGTTTTTTTATTTTTCGTTTTTGTTTTTTTTAACAGTTATGTTAGGCTTATTTATAGTTTAAGCTTAGTTTTTTTTTTTTTATTTAACAGGTAAGTTTTTATTTATTTTAAGATAGTTATATTGTAATTTAAAGTTGGGAGGATGTTAGGTTTAGGGGTTAATAGTTTAATTTAGTGTTTCACGAAGTGGGGGGCAGACGGTTTAGGGGTTAATAGGTTTAGTTTAGTAGTTGCGATGTGGGGGGGCCGGTGGTTCAGGGGTTAATAGCTTTATTATAGTAGTTGCGATGCAGGGGACGGCGGTTTAGGGGTTAATTACTTTATTTAGTATTGGCAATGTCTGGGGCGGCGGATTAGGGGTTAATATCTTTATTTAGTGTTGCGATGTCAGGGGTGGCAGATTAGGGGTATTTAGACTAGTGGTTTATGTTAGGGTGCTAGGTTTTTACATAACCTTCTTGTCCCCATACACATCAATGGGGATTGCGTTATAGCGATCACCAGTCCGCAATTGCAGGTGTTAGTTTTTTTCTAACACTTTCACTCCATTAATTTCTATGGGGGGAAATATGCACGAGCACGTAAAGTCAGGCCTTGGCTTTTGTGCAGTATGGAGCTTAACGCACCATGTCGCACAACAGAAGAAGGTTTTTGTGTAACTTGTAATGGCTGGCAGCACTATGGAAGGTGCGGTAGCGCTACATTTTTAGTGTTATTTACGCACCGGATTTAGTGCACAACTTGTAATTTAGGTGTTTACTAGGTGTAGTGTAACTAGCCACACTGTATATAAGTAACATTACTATATGTAGTATAACTAACCACACTGTATATAAATAACATTACTAGGTGTAGTGTAACTAACCACACTGTATATAAGTAACATTATTATATGTAGTATTACTAACTAACCACACTGTATATAAGTAACATTACTATATGTGGTATTACTAACTAACCACCCTGTATATAAGTAACATTACTATATGTAGTATTACTAACTAACCACACTGTATATAAGTAACATTACTATATGTAGTATTACTAACTAACCACACTGTATATAAGTAACATTACTATATGTAGTATTACTAACTAACCACACTGTATATAAGTAACATTACTATATGTAGTATTACTAACTAACCACACTGTATATAAGTAACATTACTATATTTAGTATTACTAACTAACCACACTGTATATAAGTAACATAACTCTATGTAGTATTACTAACTAACCACACTGTATATAAGTAACATTACTCTATGTAGTATTACTAACTAACCACACTGTATATAAGTAACATTACTTTATGTAGTATTACTAACTAACCACACTGTATATAAGAAACATTACTATATGTAGTATTACTAACTAACCATACTGTATATAAGTAACATTACTATATGTAGTATTACTAACTAACCACACTGTATATAAGTAACATTACTTTATGTAGTATTACTAACTAACCACAGTGTATATAAGTAACATTACTATATGTAGTATTACAAACTAACCACACTGTATATAAGTAACATTACTATATGTAGTGTAACTAACCACACTGTATATAAGTAGCATTACTATATGTAGTATTACTAACTAACCACACTGTATATAAGTTACATTACTATATGTAGTATTACTAACTAACCACAATGTATATAAGTAACATTACTATATGTAGTGTAACTAACCACACTGTATATAAGTAGCATTACTATATGTAGTATTACTAACTAACCACAGTGTATATAAGTAACATTACTATATGTAGTATTACTAACTAACCACACTGTATATAAGTAGCATTACTATATGTAGTATTACTAACTAACCACAGTGTATATAAGTAACATTACTATATGTAGTATTACTAACTAACCACAGTGTATATAAGTAACATTACTAAATGTAGTATAACTACCCACACTGTATATAAGTAGCATGACTATATGTAGTATTACTAACTAACCACACTGTATATAAGTAACATTACTATATCTAGTATTACTAACTAACCACACTGTATATAAGTAACATTACTAGGTGTAGTGTACCTAACCACACTGTATATAACTTACATTACTATATGTAGTATTACCAACTAAACACACTGTATATAAGCAACATTACTATATGTAGTATAACTAACCACACTGTATATAAGTAACATTACTATATGTAGTGTAACTAACCACACTGTATATAAGTAGCATTACTATATGTAGTATTACTAACTAACCACAGTGTATATATGTAACAGTATTACTAACTAACCACACTGTATATAAGTAACATTACTATATGTAGTATAACTAACCACACTGTATATAAGTAGCATTACTATATGTAGTATTACTAACTAACCACACTGTATATAAGTAACATTACTATATCTAGTATTACTAACCACACTGTATATAAGTAACATTACTATATGTAGTATAACTAACCACACTGTATATAAGTAGCATTACTATATGTAGTATAACTAATAACACTGTATATAAGTAACATTACTATATGTAGTATTACTAACTAACCACACTGTATATAAGTAACATTACTAGGTGTAGTTTACCTAACCACACTCTATATAAGTTACATTACTATATGTAGTATTACTAACTAACCACACTGTATATAAGTAACATTACTAGGTGTAGTTTACCTAACCACACTGTATATAAGTTACATTACTATATGTAGTATTGCTAACTATAAGTAACATTACTATATGTTGTATAACTAACCACACTGCATATAAGTAGCATTACTATATTTAGTATTACTAACTAACCATACTGTATATAAGTAACATTACTATATGTAGTATTACTAACTAACCACACTGTATATAAGTAACATTACTAGGTGTAGTTTACCTAACCACACTGTATATAAGTTACATTACTATATGTAGTATTACTAACTAACCACACTGTATATAAGTAACATTACTATATGTAGTATTACTAACTAACCACACTATATATAAGTAACATTACTATATGTAGTATTACTAACTATAAGTAACATTACTATATCTAGTATTACTAACTATAAGTAACATTACTATATGTAGTATAACTAACCACACTGCATATAAGTAGCATTACTATATGTAGTATTACTAACTAACCATACTGTATATAAGTAACATTACTATATGTAGTATTACTAACCACACTGTATATAAGTAACATTACTATATGTAGTATTACTAACTAACCACACTGTATATAAGTAACATTACTATATGTAGTATTACTAACCACACTGTATATAAGTAGCATTACTATATGTAGTATTACTAACTAACCGCACTGTATATAAGTAACATTACTATATGTAGTATTTCTAACTAACCACACTGTATATAAGTAACATTACTAGGTGTAGTGTACCTCACCACACTGTATATAAGTTACATTACTATATGTAGTATAACTAACCACACTGTATATAAGTAGCATTACTATATGTAGTATAACTAACCACACTGTATATAAGTAACATTACTAGGTGTAGTGTACCTAACCACACTGTATATAAGTCATATTACTATATGTAGTATTACTAACTAACCACACTGTATATAAGTAACATTACTATATGTAGTATAACTTACCACACTGTATATGAGTAACATTACTATATGTAGTATTACTAACTAACCACACTGTATATAAGTAGGATTATTATATGTAGTATTACTAACTAACCACACTGTATATAAGTAACATTACTATATGTAGGATTACTAACTAACCACACTGTATATAAGTAACATTACTAGGTGTAGTGTAAATAGCCACACTGTATATAATTACCATTACTATATGTAGTATTACTAACTAACCACACTGTATATAATACCATTACTATATGTAGTATTACTAATTAACCACATTGTATATAAGTAGCATTACTATATGTAGTATTACTAACTAACCATACTGTATATAAGTAACCTTACTAGGTCTTGTGTAAATAACAACACTGTATATAAGTAACATTACTAGGTGCAGTGTACCTAACCACACTGTATATAAGTAGCATTACTATATGTAGTATAACTAACTAACCACACTGTTTATAAGTAAGAGTACTAACCACACTGTATATAAGTAACATTAGTATATGTATTATTACTAACTAACCACACTGTATATAAGTAACATTACTAGGTCTTGTGTAAATAACCACAGTGTATATAAGTAACATTACTAGGTGTAGTATTACTAACCACACTGTATATAAGTAACATTACTATACGTAGTGTAACTAACCACACTGTATATAAGTACCATTACTAGGTCTTGTGTAAATAACCACACTTTATATAAGTAACATTGCTATATGTAGTATTACTAACTAACCACACTGTTTATAAGTAAGATTACTATATGTAGTATTACTAACTAACCACACTGTATATAAGTAACATTAGTATATGTATTATTACTAACTAACCACACTGTATATAAGTAACATTACTATATGTAATATTACTAACTAACCACACTGTATATAAGTAACATTACTAGGTCTTGTGTAAATAACCACACTGTATATAAGTAACATTACTAGGTGTAGTATTACTAACCACACTGTAAACAAGTAACATTACTATGTGTAGTGTAACTAACCACACTGTATATAAGTAACATTACTAGGTGTAGTATTACTAAATAACCACACTGTATATAAGTAACATTACTATATATAGTGTAACTAACGACACTATATAAGTAACATTACTATATGCAGTGTAACTAACCACACTGTATATAAGTAACATTACTAGGTCTTGTGTAAATAACCACACTGTATATAAGTAACATTACTAGGTCTTGTGTAAATAACCACACTGTATATAAGTAACATTACTATAGGTAGTGTTACTAACTAACCACACTGTATATAAGTAACATTACTATATGTAGTATTACTAACTAACCACACTGTATATAAGTAATATTACTAGGTCTTGTGTAAATAACCACACTATATATAAGTGACATTACTAGGTCTTGTGTAAATAACCACACTATATATAAGTAACATTACTAGGTCTTGTGTAAATAACCACACTGTATATAAGTAACATTACTAGGTATTGTGTAAATAACCACACTGTATATAAGCAACATTACTAGTTCTTGTGTAAATAACCACACTGTATATAAGTAACATTACTAGGTCTTGTGTAAATAACCACACTGTATATAAGTAACATTACTATATGTAGTGTTACTAACTAACCACACTGTATATAAGTAATATTACTAGGTCTTGTGTAAATAACCACACTGTATATAAGTAACATTACTAGGTCTTGTGTAAATAACCACACTGTATATAAGTATTATTACTAGGTCTTGTGTAAATACCCACACTGTATATAAGTAACATTACTAGGTCTTGTGTAAATAACCACACTGTATATAAGTAACATTACTATATGTAGTGTTACTAACTAACCACACTGTATATAAGTAATATTACTAGGTCTTGTGTAAATAACCACACTGTGTATAAGTAACATTACTAGGTCTTGTGTAAATAACCACACTGTATATAAGTAACATTACTAGGTCTTGTGTAAATAACCACACTGTATATAAGTAACATTACTAGGTCTTGTGTAAATAACCACACTGTATATAAGTGACATTACTAGGTCTTGTGTAAATAACCACACTGTATATAAGTGACATTACTAGGTCTTGTGTAAATAACCACACTGTATATAAGTGACATTACTAGGTCTTGTGTAAATAACCACACTGTATATAAGTGACATTACTAGGTCTTGTGTAAATAACCACACTGTATATAAGTGACATTACTAGGTCTTGTGTAAATAACCACACTGTATATAAGTGACATTACTAGGTCTTGTGTAAATAACCACACTGTATATAAGTGACATTACTAGGTCTTGTGTAAATAACCACACTGTATATAAGTGACATTACTAGGTCTTGTGTAAATAACCACACTGTATATAAGTGACATTACTAGGTCTTGTGTAAATAACCACACTGTATATAAGTGACATTACTAGGTCTTGTGTAAATAACCGCACTGTATATAAGTGACATTACTAGGTCTTGTGTAAATAACCACACTGTATATAAGTGACATTACTAGGTCTTGTGTAAATAACCACACTGTATATAAGTGACATTACTAGGTCTTGTGTAAATAACCACACTGTATATAAGTGACATTACTAGGTCTTGTGTAAATAACCACACTGTATATAAGTGACATTACTAGGTCTTGTGTAAATAAGCACACTGTATATAAGTGACATTACTAGGTCTTGTGTAAATAACCACACTGTATATAAGTGACATTACTAGGTCTTGTGTAAATAACAACACTGTATATAAGTGACATTACTAGGTCTTGTGTAAATAACCACACTGTATATAAGTGACATTACTAGGTCTTGTGTAAATAACCAAACTGTATATAACTGACATTACTAGGTCTTGTGTAAATAACCACACTGTATATAAGTGGCATTACTAGGTCTTGTGTAAATAACCACACTGTATATAAGTGACATTACTAGGTCTTGTGTAAATAACCACACTGTATATAAGTAACATTACTAGGTCTTGTGTAAATAACCACACTGTATATAAGTAACATTACTAGGTCTTGTGTAAATAACCACACTGCATATAAGTGACATTACTAGGTCCTGTGTAAATAACCACACTGTATATAAGTAACATTACTAGGTCTTGTGTAAATAAGCACACTGTATATAAGTAATATTACTAGGTCTTGTGTAAATAACCACACTGTATATAAGTAACATTACTAGGTCTTGTGTAAATAACCACACTGTATATAAGTGACATTACTAGGTCCTGTGTAAATAACCACACTGTATATAAGTGACATTACTAGGTCTTGTGTAAATAACCACACTGTATATAAGTAACATTACTAGGCCCTGTGTAAATAACCACACTGTATATAAGTAACATTACTAGGTCTTGTGTAAATAAGCACACTGTATATAAGTAATATTACTAGGTCTTGTGTAAATAACCACACTGTATATAAGTAACATTACTAGGTCTTGTGTAAATAACCACACTGTATATAAGTGACATTACTAGGTCCTGTGTAAATAACCACACTGTATATAAGTGACATTACTAGGTCTTGTGTAAATAACCACACTGTATATAAGTGACATTACTAGGTCTTGTGTAAATAACCACACTGTATATAAGTGACATTACTAGGTCTTGTGTAAATAACCGCACTGTATATAAGTGACATTACTAGGTCTTGTGTAAATAACCGCACTGTATATAAGTGACATTACTAGGTCTTGTGTAAATAACCGCACTGTATATAAGTGACATTACTAGGTCTTGTGTAAATAACCGCACTGTATATAAGTGACATTACTAGGTCCTGTGTAAATAACCACACTGTATATAAGTGACATTACTAGGTCTTGTGTAAATAACCACACTGTATATAAGTGACATTACTAGGTCTTGTGTAAATAACCACACTGTATATAAGTGACATTACTAGGTCTTGTGTAAATAACCACACTGTATATAAGTGACATTACTAGGTCCTGTGTAAATAACCACACTGTATATAAGTGACATTACTAGGTCTTGTGTAAATAACCACACTGTATATAAGTGACATTACTAGGTCTTGTGTAAATAACCACACTGTATATAAGTGACATTACTAGGTCTTGTGTAAATAACCACACTGTATATAAGTGACATTACTAGGTCTTGTGTAAATAACCGCACTGTATATAAGTGACATTACTAGGTCTTGTGTAAATAACCGCACTGTATATAAGTGACATTACTAGGTCTTGTGTAAATAACCGCACTGTATATAAGTGACATTACTAGGTCTTGTGTAAATAACCGCACTGTATATAAGTGACATTACTAGGTCCTGTGTAAATAACCACACTGTATATAAGTGACATTACTAGGTCCTGTGTAAATAACCACACTGTATATAAGTGACATTACTAGGTCTTGTGTAAATAACCGCATTTAGTATGACATTGGTACATTCTCCAGTAGAGGGATCTGTTTTATTCTCTCATAGTGTAATACAGGTACAAAGATTTAGGCCTTTTTGGTGGATTTGTTGGATTTGCAGATTCTCTTTACCTTGCTGTTGCGCTGAGCTTTTCCCAGTAAATAAAACTAATGAATGCAGTAGCACAACCAGGGCTGTAAACCCTCTCATCTTCTGATCCTGAAAGACAAGAAAACGTTGGTCAGTAGCTTTCTATGTAGGACAAGGAATCACAGCATAACGCTGGGATAGACTGAAATTACCAAGTATAACAGATGATGACAGATGTGAAGCATTATTCTGACCTATTCTGAACATCTAGATTTCCAGCATAAAGAAGAACGGACATGAATTAACATTTATATGGAATGGATCAAAGGTGATGGTCTGTGATAAGGTCAGTGATGTGAGACATAAGGTCAGTGATGTGAGACATAATGTCAGTGATGTGAGACATAAGGTCAGTGACGTGAGACATAAGGTCAGTGACGTGAGACATAAGGTCAGTGACATAAGACACAAGGTCAGTAATGTGAGACACAAGGTCAGTAATGTGAGACACAAGGTCAGTAATGTGAGATACAAGGTCAGTAATGTGAGACACAAGGTCAGTAATGTGAGATACAAGGTTAGTAACGTGAGACATAAGGTCAGTAATGTGAGACATAAGGTCAGTAATGTGAGACATAAGGTCAGTAATGTGAGACACAAGGTCAGTAATGTGAGATACAAGGTTAGTAACGTGAGACATAAGGTCAGTAATGTGAGACATAAGGTCAGTAACATGAGACATAAGGTCAGTAACGTGAGACATAAGGTCAGTAACGTGAGACATAAGGTCAGTAATGTGAGACATAAGATCAGTAATGTGAGACATAAGGTCAGTAATGTGAGACATAAGGTCAGTAACGTGAGACATAAGGTCAGTAACGTGAGACATAAGGTCAGTAACGTGAGACATTAGGTCAGTAACGTGAGACATAAGGTCAGTAACGTGAGACATTAGGTCAGTGATGTGAGACACAGCTGAAGGAGAAAAATCCTTTTTGGCTCATGATATCTTTTTTTTAGCGAATCTCATACATGGACATTGCAGTACAAGTTATTCATGTATGCAGCCTTTTTGTTTTACTTGAAGAACTGTACTGCTTATCTGCCTACAGTGTGCATTAAAGTGCACAGACAGATTCACATTGGTGCATATACTTTATTCACACAGAAGCATGGGAATGGTGATTATCCACTAATCAGAGGCGTAGACTGTTAGATCAGAACCTAGTGTACTTCCCAGCCAATGTCAGAGTTAAACAAACAAGCAATTGTAACAGCAAATATATTATAAACTTGCTTATGAAATTATATAGATTCCAAGACTAGTTTGATCTGGAGAATCCCTTTAACTCTGTAAGGGTGCCGTGTATCATGTTATATTATTTGTATACATATCTGTCTTAGCTTCCAGTATTTTTACTTTATGTAAATAAAACTTTTTACATACACTGTGCACATAAAACCTGTTTACATAAAACTGTACTATTTGAAAAGAGGAAATCTTGTATATTGAATGTCCACAAATGAATAGATCTTCTTGTTCTTTCAACTTCAAAAGAAAAAGAGAGAAATCTCCATAGTGCAGCTGTAAATTCACTCTGTTATATAGCAAATTGAACCAGTACTCACATGGAATAGCGCTACGTTAGCTCTAAATATTGCGCTCAGTTAAAGGGACATAAAACAAGTTGGGATAGAGACAAAATATAATAATATGTACTTTAATTACTTTACCTGCAAATTTATACTGCAGTGCCTCGCTATTAACCCTTTCTTTTTAGTTTCTGAATTGTAAAGCTCTCACCCCCCCCCCCCACACACACATTTCCTTCTATGGCTGTATCTATGTATATTGTTGCTTTGGTAGAATGCAAAAATGCTTATTTTTGAAAATTATTTTAAAATACTTGCCAGCAATTTAAAAAAAAAAAAAATGTATGCAGACTATTTTTAATTAATTAGCCATTTTAGGATATGCACAGATCTCAACCTGTTTTATGTCCCTTTAAAGATGAAAACTCAGGTAAAAGTGATTCCCACTTTAGTGCCACAATGTTTAAAACAATGTTAAAAACAACATACAATCATTCTGGGGTCTGGTTACTCTTTAGAGACACATACTGTGTAACATTTTTAGGTTTAAGCGTACAAATCATTCTTATAACAAAACAATGTAGCAGCTTGGTTTTCAATAGTGTCTATTTAAAAAAAGAGTCCACCCCTCCTAGTGACGTAATTGCGTGTGATGTCCGACATACGTTTCACCTATCGGCTTTGTCAAGGATCCTGTTTTTAACATTTATATTGTTTTTAACATTGTTTTAAACATTGGGGCAATAAAGTGGGAATTTTTGTAACTGAGTTTTCATCTTTAGCTGAGTGCAATACCTAGAGCTAACGTAGCGCTATTCCATGTGAGTACTGGTTCGATTTAACAGAGTGAATTTACAACTGTACTGTGGAGATCTCTCTTTTTCTTTTGAGGTTGAAAGAGCAAGAAGATCCATTCATTTGTGGACATTCAATATAGAGGATTTCCTCTTTTCAAATACTACAGTTTTATGTAAACAGGTTTTATGTGCACAGTGTATTATTGTAAAAAAAAACAACATTATTTACCTTTATTCACTTATTTTTAATTAGTACACATTGGTGTTCCAAACACATTTTTTCACATTTTTACTTTATGTGACTGAATCACAGTTATGCAGAAGCAAAGTGCCAAATGTTAGAATCAGCTGCATTGGGCAAATAAATCTGGTCCCTGTACCCAGTGCAGAGAAAACAAGCAGTGCAGGCAGCTATATACAGATAATGAACATAATACAAAGGGATAAAAAAGCAGTATACAAATTGTTACAACATATACAAACCAGACAGTTAAATTATTATCTTGCTGCCAAAACCTTTGCATTGCTTAAGTGTGTCCCAGGTTTACTTGGCAGAGAAGGGACATCCCCATAACCATGAAACTAGTACAAGATCACAGTACGTAATGTTGCTAATTAGGAGCTGAAATTATGAACATTTTTCAACAGATGAGGCAATAGCCAGCCCATTTATTCACCAACTTTATGAAACCAATTATGGAATGAATTCAAAACCTCAAGAGGTTTTTAACATCCCCATAAGTGTTTCACATAAACTCAATTATAAAAAAGAAACTGAAGATCCATTTTCTACAACTGACCCACTTTAAACCTAATAAGGAACTTAAAGGGACACTAAAGTGTAAACACAGGTGTGCAGTAACATGTACACTGTAAGACTCACTAAGTACCTGTACAGCTAATGTATAAACTGCAGCATAAAGCTTATGTAATACAGTACAGTAACAAGTACACTGTCAGAGTCACTAAGTATCTGTACAGCTAATGTATAAACTGCAGCATAAAGCTTATGTAATACAGTACAGTAACATGTACACTGTCAGACTCACTAAGTATCTGTACAGCTAATGTATAAACTGCAGCATAAAGCTTATGTAATACAGTACAGTAACAAGTACACTGTCAGACTCACTAAGTATCTGTACAGCTAATGTATAAACTGCAGCATAAAGGTTATGTAATACAGTACAGTAACGTGTACACTGTCAGTCACTAAGTATCTGTACAGCTAATGTATAAACTGCAGCATAAAGCTTATGTAATACAGTACAGTAACAAGTACACTGTCAGACTCACTAAGTATCTGTACAGCTAATGTATAAACTGCAGCATAAAGCTTATGTAACATAGTACAATAACAAGTACACTGTCAGACTCACTAAGTATCTGTACAGCTAATGTATAAACTGCAGCATAAAGCTTATGTAATACAGTACAGTAACAAGTACACTGTCAGGGGCACTAAGTATCTGTACAGCTAATGTATAAACTGCAGCATAAAGCTTATGTAATACAGTACAGTAACAAGTACACTGTCAGACTCACTAAGTATCTGTACAGCTAATGTATAAACTGCAGCATAAAGCTTATGTAATACAGTACAGTATCAAGTACTCTGTCAGACTCACTAAGTATCTGTACAGCTAATGTATAAACTGCAGCAATACAGCTTATGTAATACAGTACAGTAACATGTACACTGTCAGACTCACTAAGTATCTGTACAGCTAATGTATAAACTGCAGCATAAAGCTTATGTAATACAGTACAGTAACAAGTACACTGTCAGACTCACTAAGTATCTGTACAGCTAATGTATAAACTGCAGCAATAAAGCTTATGTAATACAGTACAGTAACAAGTACACTGTCAGAGTCACTAAGTATCTGTACAGCTAATGTATAAACTGCAGCATAAAGCTTATGTAATACAGTACAGTAACAAGTACACTGTTAGACTCACTAAGTATCTGTACAGCTAATGTATAAACTGCAGCATAAAGCTTATGTAATACAGTACAGTAACAAGTACACTGTCAGACTCACTAAGTATCTGTACAGCTAATGTATAAACTGCAGCATAAAGCTTATGTAATACAGTACAGTAACAAGTACACTGTCAGACTCACTAAGTATCTGTACAGCTAATGTATAAACTGCAGCATAAAGCTTATGTAATACAGTACAGTAACAAGTACACTGTCAGACTCACTAAGTATCTGTACAGCTAATGTATAAACTGCAGCAATAAAGCTTATGTAATACAGTACAGTAACAAGTACACTGTCAGAGTCACTAAGTATCTGTACAGCTAATGTATAAACAGCAGCATAAAGCTTATGTAATACAGTACAGTAACAAGTACACTGTCAGACTCACTAAGTATCTGTACAGCTAATGTATAAACTGCAGCATAAAGCTTATGTAATACAGTACAGTAACAAGTACACTGTCAGACTCACTAAGTATCTGTACAGCTAATGTATAAACTGCAGCATAAAGCTTATGTAATACAGTACAGTAACGTGTACACTGTCAGACTCACTAAGTATCTGTACAGCTAATGTATAGACTGCAGCATAAAGCTTATGTCATACCTGTCAGACTCACTAAGTATCTGTACAGCTAATGTATAAACTGCAGCATAAAGCTTATGTCATACAGTAAAGTAACAAGTACACTGGCAGACTCACTAAGTATCTGTACAGCTAATGTATAAACTGCAGCATAAAGCTTATGTAATACAGTACAGTAACAAGTACACTGTCAGAGTCACTTAGTATATGTACAGCTAATGTATAAACTGCAGCATAAAGCTTATGTAATACAGTACAGTAACAAGTACACTGTCAGACTCACTTAGTATCTGTACAGCTAATGTATAAACTGCAGCATAAAGCTTATGTCATACAGTACAGTAACAAGTACACTGTCAGACTCACTAAGTATCTGTACAGCTAATGTATAAACTGAAGCATAAAGCTTATGTAATACAGTACAGTAACAAGTACACTGGCAGACTCACTAAGTATCTGTAAAGCTAATGTATAAACTGCTGCATAAAGCTTATGAAATTCAGTACAGTAACAAGTACACTGTCAGAGTCACGAAGTATCTGTACAGCTAATTTATAAACTGCAGCATAAAGCTTATGTAATACAGTACAGTAACAAGTAAACTGTCAGACTCACTAAGTATCTGTACAGCTAATGTATAGACTGCAGCATAAAGCTTATGTAATACAGTACAGTAACAATAAATACATCTTAAAACAATTAAAATATTAAATGCTCTATTCAAATGTATCTAAATTTTGGCAGCTAATATTTAGTTACTAAAACTATGGCATACAGATATAGAGGTAGCACAAACATAACTAGCAGAGTGTATTACAGCTGCAGGGGCTTGGTCTGACCTCTATAAATATACATACATGTAAACAATAACCATAATGTCCTGTAGTGCTGTGTATATACAGCCAACAATCAGCAGCTAGAACCTAGGTTCTTTGTTGCTCCTGAGCTTACCTATATAAACCTTTCAGCAAAGGATAACAAGAGAATGAAACAAATTACATAATAGAAGTAAATTGGAAAGTTGTTTAAAATTGTATTCTCTATCTGAATCATGAAAGAAAAATTTTGGGTTTCATGTCCCTTTAATTTAAGCTATATTGAAAAGAAAAACATTTATAACATACTGAGATGCAATTTATATGAGATTAAAGATAAAACTGAAGGTCTAAACTGAACAAAATAGATATTTTCTGAGGTGTTCATAGCACCATATAGGTGTAATATCTGGGTCTAGGATGCAATGATTTCTGCAGTAGGGATATGGTTGGAGAAAGACAGCTATAGGAATGATTCCCAAAAATTCCACTGATTTATTCATATGGAGTGTACCACTTCACCCCTCTCCCGGTCCCGGCTGCAGATTGCTAGATAGGGGACGGATCATCCTGTAAGCCTTTTTATACTTTTTTTTTAAATACAACGGGCAACAAGCAGACATTTTAAAGTAGCATTGACAATAAAAATAAAATCTCTCCCCACGCCAAGACAGTATATCTAATTTTGTTATTCTGTGTGATCATTTAAACAGCGGCATATCACGTAAATAAGACCGACAACATTGACATGATACAATGAAACGTTCAAGAACCTAAGCGCGCAAATAGATATTAGTTAGTACATAAAACAACAAGAGTCTTTGGGTGTAGCAAAGTTTGGATAAAGAAGGCTCTAGCATTAATGGGCTTTATATTCATCACTATTAAAACAGTAAAACATTTAACTCTGAAATAACAGCAATACACAAGCAGTATGTGTCTCAATAGGAGCCTGCAGGTTATACTCAATACTGATAACATAGCTTAACGAGCAAATGTGTGTATTTAAAAATATGATAGAACTCTATAACTATTTACTCGTTCACAGGGTTGCCTCTGTGATTATCCCCCAACAGTCTCACATTTTTTCCTGCTTCTACGCCTACCAACTGTTCTCTTCGTAAGTTTTCATATGTGATCGTTGATGGGTCATATGGAGAGATCCGCGCGGATGACAAGCACGGAGTGCTGGCATTTTAATCCCTACCTCTGCATTAGTTGGTCCGCTATCTGGTTCGAGGGGGGCCATGTTATTATGATCTTCTCTGTTGTCTTCCGTATTGCGGCCTGCGATACAGTTCTTAAAGGTCCCAAGGAGTCTGCAATCATCAAGGATAAATCCGTAGTGAGCGGTAGCTAATATTATGGAGGTCTGCTGAGGTTTAAGTTGCGGCTCTGTGTTGTGCACCCCATTAGATGATGCCATCTGGATATGCACTGATCTGGGAGGCCCCTGTAGTTCAGGCAGGTGATCGGTCTTGGTGATGCCGGTATGGGGCTTTTCCGAGAAAGGAACAGTCGGGGGTTACTTGATCCCCTTCTCTACGTTTAGGTTTTGCAGGAGATAATTATATGGAGCTTTTTGTATTAGCTTTTGCATGAGGTAAGTGAACTTTGTAAAGAACTCCTCATGTTGCAGCTGACATTTCTCTTTTGCCATGTTGGTCACATTCTGTACGCTATTGATGTCCTACAGGCGATGTTCTGTTTTTCCCCACTACTGAAAATGTATTATGATAATTCAGCCTACTGTTCAGTTAAAGCTAGGTGGTGAAGAAAATTCAGTAAGTCAGGTTTATCCGACAGCACTGATAACCTGTTTCTTCCCGTGGGGGGGGGTGCCCAGCAGTGGCCTTGATATTCCGAACTGAGCCCCCAGAGTCATATAAACAGCTAGAAAGTTAAATATGGGGCCACAATAAGCAAGATTGTAGTGCCTTTGTGTAGAATGATTTTGATCTGGCTGTTGGAAAGTAATAATCAGAGGATTATTGCAGATTCTGCCGGAGTTTACAGGTAGTGCGTCCTTTCCAGAACGCTGCGCGGACACGCCCCAGCCTGGGAAAGTTTTACCTCTTTTTACAATACAATTCTTGTGGCCATCACTGGTACCCAGCAGGGGACAATGTCCATATAGAGGCTTAAAAGAGACTTGTTACTAAACATAAGCTTTGTCAGCATTAACTAAAGATGCATTTCTCATTCATAAACTCAGCCTGCATCCACTAATTGTATCACACTATACTCACTATAGGTGGGTAACATCTCACACAGCCCGAGGCTGGGAAAATCTAAGAGACGAGCCCTTGTACGAGGCACCGTTTGACAAATATATTGGCATTCCTGGAATTCCTACATTGCACCTCCTGGCATAAAATGCTCTGAGCATCCAACAAATCAATCAAAAGTCACTAAGTGTAAAGATATTGTAATTCCAAAAATGATGTGTGTGTACCATCCTGCTCAGGTATCAACATTACCTATATGCTCCTTTTCATGTGACCAGTCATAGCGACAGTATCATTACAGTAAATATGTTACAATATTAGGTTATAATATATAATAGATTACGAGTTTTGCGGTATGAGTGAAAAAGCAGCGTTGAGGCTCTTTTTCACTACCGCTGGTAATACGAGTCTTGCACGTTTAGGGGAACCGCACACTTTTTTGGCCGTAACGCAACATAACTACCACAGCTTTCAAAAAGTCCTTTTTCAATGGGATTTCCATAGCGCCGGTATTAAGAGTTTGCCTGGGAGAAAAAAAAGTGAGCGGTACAGCCTAAAACTACAAGATCCAAACCGTAAACTGAAAGTCAGTAGTAACAGCCGTAACATAAAACTCATAACTAAAGTGCTAAAAAGTACACTAACACCCATAAACTACCTATTAACCCCTAAACCGAGGCCCTTCCGCATCACAAACACTAAAATAAAATTATTAACCCCTAATCTGCCGCTCCGGACATCGCCGCCTCTAGAATAAACATATTAACCCCTAAACCACCGCCCTCCCGCATCGTAAACACTAGTTAAATATTATTAACCCCTAATCTGCTGTCCCTAACATCGCTGCAACCTACATTACTGTTATTAACCCCTAATCTGCTGCCCCCGCCACCTACATTATACTTATTAACCCCTAATCTTCCGCCCCTAACATCGCCGTCACCTACCTACATTTATTAACCACTAATCTTCCGCCCCGAACGTCACGGCAACTATACTAAAGATATTAACCCCTAAGTCTAACCCTAACCCTAACACCCACTAACTTTAATTTAATTAAAATAAATCTAAATAAAATCTACTATTAATAACTAAATAATTCCTATTTAAAACTAAATACTTACCTATAAAATAAACCCTAAGCTAGCTACAATATAACTAATAGTTACATTGTATCTGTCTTAGGTTTTATTTTTATTTCACAGGCAAGTTTGTATTTATTTTAACTAGGTAGAATAGTTACTAAATAGTTAACTATTTACTATCTACCTAGCTAAAATAAATACAAATTTACCTGTAAAATAAAACCTAACATGTCTTACACTAACACCTAACCTTACACTACAATTAAATCAATTACATAAATTAAATGCAATTAACAAAATTACAAAAAACAATGGTTTAAGCTTGCTTTCTATTGGCTGTTCCAATCAGCCAATATAATTCAAGCTCAATCCTATTGGCTGATTGGATCAATCCTATGAAGCTCAATCCTATTGGCTGAAGATGGACCTGCTCTGCGCCGGATGTATGAAGATAGAAGATGCCGTCTGGATGAAGACTTCTGCCCGGTTGGATGAAGACTTCTGCCGCTTCGTTGAGGACTTCTGTCGGCTTCGTTGAGGATGGATGTCGGGTCTTCAAAAACTGTAAGTGGATCTTTGGGGGTTAGTGTTAGGCTTTTTTAAGGGTTTATTGTGTGGGTTTTATTTTTAGATTAGGGTTTGGGCAATTGAAAAAGAGCTAAATGCCCTTTTAAGGACAATGGGGAGCTTAGGATTTTTAGTTAGGATTTTATTTGGGGAGTTGGTTGTGTGGGTGGTGGGTTTTACTGTTGGGGGGTTGTTTGTATTATTTTTTACAGGTAAAAGAGCTGATTTCTTTGGGGCAATGCCCCGTAAAAGGCCCTTTTAATGGCTATTGGCAGTTTAGTTTAGGCTGGGGTTTTTTTTATTTGGGGGGGGGGGGGCTTTTTTATTTTGATAGGGCTATTAGATTAGGTGTAATTAGTTTAAATATCTGATCATTTCTTTTTTTTTTTTTTTTGTGTAATTTAGTGTTTGTTGTTTTTTGTAATTTAGTTAATTGTATTTAATTTATGTAATTGATTTAATTGTAGTGTAAGGTTAGGTGTTAGTGTAAGACAGGTTAGGTTTTATTTTACAGGTAAATTTGTATTTATTTTTGCTAGGTAGTTAGTAAATAGTTAATAACTATTTAGTAACTATTCTACCTAGTTAAAATAAATACAAACTTGCCTGTGAACTAAAAATAAAACCTAAGATAGCTACAATGTAACTATATTAGTTATATTGTAGCTAGCGTAGGGTTTATTTTACAGGCAAGTATTTAGTTCTAAATAGGAATGATTTAGTTATTAATAGTAGGTATAATTTAGATTTATTTTAATTACATTAAAGTTAGTGGGGGTTAGGGTTAGACTTACGGTTAGGTTTAGGGGTTAATAAATTTAGTATAGTGGCAGCGACGTTGGGGTGGCAGATTAGGGGTTAATAAATGTAGGTAGGTTGCGGCGACATTGGGGGCGGGAGATTAGGGGTTAATAACATTATGTAGGTGTCAGCGATGTTGGGGCAGCAGATTAGGGGTTAATAAGTATAATGTAGGTGTCGGCGATGTTGGGGGCGGCAGATTAGGGGTTAATAAGTGTAAGATTAGGGGTGTTTAGACTCGGGTTCATGTTAGGGTGTTAGGTGTAAACATAACTTTTCGTTCCCCATAGGAATAGGCTACTGAAAGCAGGAGCTGTGGGCGGCGGATCGGCGTTATGTTTACCATAAAGCAAAGGTAAGTAGTTTAAAAAATAAGCGTCATTGTAAAGTTTAATAAATGAAAGTGCCGCTGTTTTTAAGATCACTTTTAGTTACCGGCACTTATTTATTAAACTTTACAATCACTTTAATACCCCTGAAGCTCTGAATTGTTACCTCTGAAAACAACACAAAATTGTTATCTGCAGTGATAATCTCCTGATGTTGTTATCCACAAATCAGATGTGCACAACATGTCCTGTATAGTGATTGGTCCCTTTAATAATGTGTAGTGATGCTAAAGGTGAGAAATGAACCTGCTATAGCAATATGTGTGTATGTCTCTTTAAATGCATATGAAACAATCTGTTTCATTGTTGTAATAAGAAAGCACTAAGCAGTGGGTTATACATAAAAGTATTCATTGCAATATGTATTCATCATTTCAAACTGATGTTACCTTTAATTTCTTTTTTTAAATATCATTTGTGTAGTGTCCATTACTCTACAGGAATACTTATCTAGCTTAAAGGGATAGTAAACCCCACAATTTTCTTTTATGATTCAGATAGAACATACAATTTTAAACAACTTTCCAATTTAATTCTATTATCACATTTTCTTAATTCTCTTGTTATCCATTGCTAAAGGGACAGCATTGCACTACTGACAGGAAGCTGAAAATATCTATTTAGCCAATCACAGAGACAAATGTGTGCAGGCACCAATTAGCAGCAGCTCCCACTAGTGTAGGATATGTGCATATTCATTTTTTAACAAGGGATACTAAGAGAACGAAGCACATTTGAAAATTGAAGTGAAATTAAAAGTGTTTTAAATTGACATGCTCTATCTGAATCATGCAAGTTTAATTTTGACTTTCCTTTCCCTTTAATGTCATGAAACTTCTAGAGTAAAATGAGCTGGTTTTATTTCCCTGAGGGCAGTGGCTACACTACAATTCTCACCTTGTTGGTTGCTGTTTTTTTTTACACAATCTGTTTCTTTTTATGTTTATCTATCTATCTATTGGGTTCTTGTAAAGCGCGGCTATTCACCCGTAAGGGTCTCAAGGCGCTGAGGGTTGCAGTTCAGTCGAAGAGCCAGGTCTTGAGGTCCTTTCTGAACTTAGTTAGGGCGGTAGCTTGTCTGAGGTGCAGCGGGAGGGTGTTTACTTCAATTTAACACATCTGTTTTTACCTAAGAAGCATTTCTTCATAACCCTTTAAGGGATTATCAGTTTACTGATGTTATAATTTAAATTAGTGTAAAATTGCTTATTATTACATGTTTTAACTTCAATTTATTGAGTCTGCATCTGGTGACAGAATGTTCCCAATACCATCCAATATGGCAGCGGAGATACCAGTGTTTTCTGCGTGTTTTGTGATACTCAGTAATAAGTAGAAAGGTAGAAAAGTGTAGATAAGTTAAAATGACCTTGTAAATGTGTAGTTAAAGGACTACGCATAATGAACAAGTGCATAATAAAAGACAATGATTTAACACCTACTCTGAATTTCAAATATTCAGTAGATTTTTTTCTGACAAATTTATTTTTTCTCCCTTTTTCCGCCCCCTGTATCATGTGACAGACATCAGCCAATCACAGACTAGTATATGTATATACCCTGTGAGCTTGTGCACATACTCAGTAAAATCTTGTTCCCCAGAAAGGGTGTATATAAAAAAAGAGACTGCAAAATATGATAAAGAAAGTAAATTGGAAAGTGTCTTAAAACTGCTGCTCTATCTGAATCATAAAAGTTTATTTTGACTTGAGTGTCCTTTTAAGTGCATTGCGATCAGTATAAACAGGACTGGCACATAAAGGCCTATTTTTCTGGTGCTGCTGGTAAACAATAAAAATGTCTGATCACATTACAATAAAATACAACTCATCTGCAGCTGTTAGCATGCTAATAATTATTAAACTATATTGTGATCATCCCCATAGTTCTCAAGACACATTCACACTCTCAAGCCTACCTCAGTATGCCCTCATGGTAAGTATTCAACAAAGAAGAACAAAGGAATAATATAAATGTAATAATATAAGTAAATGAAAAAGTGATATAAACCCCAAGCTTTCTTTCATGATTCAGACAGAGCAGCAAATTAAAGGGACACTGAACCTAAATTATTTCTTTCATGATTCAGATAGAACATACAATTTTAACAACATTCCAATTTACTTCTTTTATCTAATTTGCTTCATTCTTTAGACATCCTTTACTGAAGAAACATCAATGCACATGGGTGAGCCAATCAATGCATCTATGTGCATCCACCAATCAGCAGCTACTTAGCCTATCTAGATATGCTTTTCAGCAAAGGATAGCAAGATAATTAAGCAAAATAGTACATTAGAAAGTTGTTTAAAATTGCATGATCTTTCTAAATCATGAAAGAAAAAATTTGAGTTTCATGTCCCTTTAAACAACTTTCTAATTTACTTCTATTATCAAATTTTCTTTGTTCCCTTGGTATCTTTTGTTGAAAAGCAAGGATTTAAGCTCAGGAGCGTGCACGTGTGCAGCACTTTATAGCAGCACTTTTGCAAGAGCACTAGATACCATGGGAACAAAGCATATTGGAAAATAGAAGTAAATTGGAAACTTTTTTTAAATTGTGTGCTCTGTCTGAAAGTTTAATGCTGACAAAAATGGCAAACTAAATCAGCTCTTTGAAGTAAATACAATTGCTAAATCCAGTTGAGATCAAGGAGGGTTGACATGTGCTCTGCAGAGGTTGTGTCGGTTTATACAATAAAACACGGAACATGTGGGGAAAATGTTTTATGAAACAACATAGAATAACTTTACTTCAAAAGTATAATGTATATCTTCATCTAAAAACATTACAGAAGAAGAACGTAGAGCAGATCAGAACCATATGGTAATAAGGGGAGATTCTCAGATTTGGCAGTTATATCTATTTTTGGGCACTTCTCAGCTGGACAGCAGCATAACCTTTAATAAAGTTAATGTAGTAGGTAGCGCTAGTGCTTTTTTATTTTCATGGATACACAGAAATAAATTAACTGACAAGAACATTGCTAGATCACTACTAATAGCGTAAAAGTCTTTATATGAAGCTTTTCCTTGTAGAGTTACCATTTAAATCCCAAATTCAACTCAACAAAATGTTTATGTTGCATAAATTTGTTTGTTCATTTTTTTGTTAAAGGGGCCACTTGTTTGCTTTTTCAAGTGCAAAGACTACCGAAAAAAATGTATTTTTTTTTATAATTCTGATGCTGAATGCTCATGTCTAACACTGAAGTAACTATGGTAAAGTTCACCGTCACTAACAAAACTAGGCGTATGCTTCTGGAGGAAGTCAGCCGCCCGTGTTTTTTTACTCTTTTTGGAGCTGGATTTCTGCTTGTGAAAGTGAAACACACTAAGATCTGGATTTGCACCGAAAAGAACCAAACTCCGCCAGCAACTGCCTTCCTCCTCATTTGCAGGCATCAGAAACCACCAAACGCACAGGCCTACACGAAACCCTCATGATTATCCAACCATATATGAAATTAACACTAGAGTGGATCACAAATCCCATGAGCAGGAATCATCCAAAGCACATAGGAGACACACATTGTTCAGTGTCTCAGTAACCTCTGCTAGGTCTAGGTCTGACCACAGATACCAGTTCACTATAAGATTTACTGAGCACCAATAGCAGTTCACTATAAGATTTACTGACCACCAGTAGCCGTTCACTATAAGATTTACTGACCACCAGTAGCAGTTCACTATGCACTCTATACCAGTGCATACCTATACTTCATACAGCTCTATAGATGCATTCTTTACCAGTGTACTCTTATACTCTAGTCTATACAGCTCTATACTGCACTCTATACCAGTGTATACCTATACTTCATACAGCTCTATAGATGCATTCTTTACCAGTGTACTCTTATACTCTAGTCTATACAGCTCTATACTGCACTCTATACCAGTATATGCCTACAGTTCATACACTTCTATAGATGGATTCTTTTTCAGTGTACTCATACTCTATACAGCTCTATACTGCTCTCTATTCCAGTGTATACCTATAATTCAAACAGATTTATAGATGCATTCTTTACCAGTGTACTCTTATATTCTGTACAGCTCTATACTGCACTTTATACCAGTGTATACCTATAATTTATACAGCTCTTTACCGCACTCTATACCATTGTATACATATAGTTCATACAGCTCTATACTGCACTCTATACCAGTGTATACCTATAATTCATACAGGTCAATAGACGCATTCTTTACTAGTGTACTCTTATACTTTATACAGCTCTATACCAGTGTATACCTATAATTCATACAGCTCTATAGATGCATTCTTTACCAGTGTATTCTTAGGGGCCGAATTATCAAGCTCCGAATGAAGCTTGATGCCCCTGTTTCTGCGCGAGCCTTTAGGCTCGCCGGAAACAGCAGTTATAAAGCAGCGGTCTAAAGACTTCTGCTCCATAACTGGTCCACTGCCTCTGAGGCTGCGGACATCAATCCGCCCAATACTATATGATCGGCCTATTGACACCCCCTGGTAGCGGTTGATTGGCCGCATATCTGCAGGGGGTGGCATTGCACAAGCAGTTCACAAGAACTGCTTGTGCAATGATAAATGCCGACAGCGTATGCTGTCGGCATTTATCGATGTGTGGAGGACATGATACGCAACATTGTATCATGTCCGCTCGCACTATGATAAATTGTCCCCTTATACTCTATACAGCTCTATACCAGTGTATACTTATAATTCATACAACTCTATAGATGTATTCTTTACCAGTGTACTCTTATACTCTATACAGCTCTATACTGCACTCTGCACCAGTGTATACCTATAATTCATACAGGTCAATAGACGCATTCTTTACTAGTGTACTCTTATACTTTATACAGCTCTATACCAGTGTATACCTATAATTCATACAGCTCTATAGATGTATTATTTACCAGTGTACTCTTATACTTTATACAGCTCTATACCAGTGTATACCTATAATTCATACAGCTCTATAAACGCATTCTTTACTAGTGTACTCTTATACTTTATACAGCTCTATACCAGTGTATACCTATAATTCATACAGCTCTATAGATGTATTCTTTACCAGTGTACTCTTATACTTTATACAGCTCTATACCAGTGTATACCTATAATTCATACAGCTCTATAGATGCATTCTTTACTAGTGTACTCTTATACTTTATACAGCTCTATACCAGTGTATACCTATAATTCATACAGCTCTATAGATGCATTCTTTACTAGTGTACTCTTATACTTTATACAGCTCTATACCAGTGTATACCTATAATTCATACAGCTCTATAGATGTATTCTTTACCAGTGTACTCTTATACTTTATACAGCTCTATACCAGTGTATACCTATAATTCATACAGCTCTATAGATGTATTCTTTACCAGTGTACTCTTATACTTTATACAGCTCTATACCAGTGTATACCTATAATTCATACAGCTCTATAGATGTATTCTTTACCAGTGTATTCTTAGGGGCCGAATTATCAAGCTCCGAATGAAGCTTGATGCCCCTGTTTCTGCGCGAGCCTTTAGGCTCGCCGGAAACAGCAGTTATAAAGCAGCGGTCTAAAGACTTCTGC